>NC_056741.1:374453139-374720639 GCF_019279795.1 Protopterus annectens
ATACAGACATTCCTACACATTTTATTTATGTAGCACAGTGTGGGTAACGGGGCATACTACAATAGTACTATTAAGTGATTGCAACCCTGCATTACCATATGATACCAGAGTGAACACATGCAGTCCAGCAGTTAGACCTTACTTGTCAGGCTATTATGCTTTTATTTACATACAACCTATATGAGACTCTTCCTGCCCTATTCTCTGGTGTATGCAGTACATGCCTTAAACAATACAGGTTTTATACAGGCAATTAACTTACTACTATTTTTAGATTTATTTCCTGTGACAGTACATGCAAGAGTATTACTAACCTGCCTCGCATCGCAACCGCTGCAGTCTACAGCCATGGGCTTCCTGGTTCACAGCCTGCTCACCTGCCGCTGCAAAAGACATAAGAGGAATATTTAGCCATACCTATCCATAATATACATGAGCTGGCAATTATTAAAAAGGTAGTGGACTGAAACTTATACATGGTTGGGACAGCCCCTGTCCTCCTAGCCTCTTGGATCCACTGATCCAAGAGATTCCCCTTTCTCTGCTTCAGGTCAGCATAGTGATGCCTGACCTGCTCACCAGTTCGGGGTATGACAGTGGCACTGGTGATGTCATGGGCAAGATGGTCCCAGGCTTCCACTTTGTATTGGGAACCCTGGTACTGGCCCTGCAGCAGTCTCTGGTCATGGTCTTTCACAAGGAGCCCTGCCATGACTCTGGACTCCTGGATGCCCCAGCACTGTGCCCGAAAGCACACACTCTCTCTCCCATTCCAGACATAGTGCCTATAAGGGGAAGCTGCAACCAGTTATGAGATATATTCCCACCTATTGTGTTTAAACAGGGCTGGTTTCCCGCCCTTTGCCATGATTGGATGGTTTTGAAAATGGTAAGCTATGGGCAAACCTGCTTACCTAAGGTTGGCATTGCTTAAAGGGGTATACCAATGGGCAGGCTGAGTTAGCTGGGCTACACATTGCTTACACCTACTAAGTTGGACTGTGCAATGCTTAGCATTGCTTAATATTTAATTTGCAATATATTTGCATTTTGGTATTGATTTATTATTCATTGCATGTTATATATGTGTTTGGTATCCATGATTCATGTGTACATACACTGTATGGGGTCTTTGTATTTATTAGGGGATTTCAACACTTTATTACAATGACACCTCACATCTGGGCTTAATGTAGTACTCCAGTTCACATATTTATGTACTGTAGTAGGTTATACAATATAAAACTGTATATAGATTCTTTTCACTTGTTCAGTTTGTATTTCCTATAGTGAGGATCTGTTCAGTCATACCTCAGTCTTATGTACTGCTGTGATGGCTTAGTGGTTAACTACTGTGACTATAGTGTACAGATTCCTGGGTTCAAGACCTACAAAGGCTGTTTTTTTTTCTGACCAAAACAATGGCTGATGCATACAGAGTGATTAAGGCACTTTTAAGCAATTGTAAGCAGGTTTGCATGAAGGTAAGCAATGCTAACCTCCAGTTAAATATGCTTACAGAGAGTTAGCTTCACTATTGCTTAATCTGTGTGCACATTGCTTACCCCCACGCAAACGGGCTTAAAATCGTTTACTACTGCTTAGACATGCTTAGTCCTGCTTACTACTGCTTAATTATGCTTACACTTGCTTACTAGTGCTTATTCCTGCTTACCACCACACTAATTTAGACAGCAATGTCTAATGGTTCTTGGGAAGATGGTGGATTTTGAAACTGTATGCAGTTATTCATTACACATTTTACCTTCCATCTGTATCCCTGATTCCTGTGTACATATACTGTATGGGGCACTTGTGATTATCTGTGGACTTTACAACATTATGACAATGACACCTCACATCTGCATTTAATGCAGTACTCCAGTTCACAAATATGTTATGTCATAGGTTATGCAACAAAATTAATTAATAATAAAGTGATTTGACATGGAAAATGGATTGTATTGGAGTGGGACTTGAACAGGTAATGACTGCTCATAAAGCAAATGCTCTGCCCACTACACTATTGCTGTACTGTTTCATTTGCATATATCTTGCTTTTTATCCTCTTGTGCTAATTACGCTGCATTAACCGTAGCTAAGCAATGGGCAAACCCACGTGACTACAGTTAAATTTAATCTGTTTCATAAAAAAAAAAAAAAAACTTCTTTATATTTAATGTTTTAACTACTGCTCTTGTAAACTTGGGGGGATGTTGCTGGGGGTAGGCAAACACCTATGGGTGGTCTCACTCATTCTTATGCCTACACTGCTGTTCTTCTTTGCAGGGGTGTGCATATTGTGAGAGTTCTGCTCTCAGACATGCCCCCTGCACTCGTAGATGCTCCGTGTCCGTTTAGGAGCTCAGGCAGCGCGCCTTCATTGATATGCATGGCGCACTGCTGTCCTGCTCCTAAACGGCTGCTTCCATACAGGACTAAGCTAGAGAAGACTCAAATGAAAGTGTATTTAACTCATTAATTTGTGTCTCATAAAATGAGTTAAACTTTAGTCATTAGCATCGCAAACCTTGCAAGGCTAAAGCACTACAGCCATCTGATTCTACCACTACAGCAAAAGTGATCACTGTCTGCCTCACACCAAAACATAAATAAAGAACTACTGTTAAAGGTAAGTGGCAGAAAAAGTGTAATGACATGTAGTGATACAAGAATCTATTTTTGGCCATGATATTTCACACAAGGTTTTATTGTCATAAAACCTTTGCCTCATGGAAAGAGTTAGTACATACTGCAAAAAACTGAAACAGCATACAAAAAATTGAAATCAACAGAGCACTATTCCTCTTTCAAATATTTTTTTCCAGAAGCTCAACTTTCTCTACTTTAAGCAAAGTCATTGGGATATACAGGTTTAGAAATAGCAGGTGAAATTATGCAAAGTATGGAGATCTATAAGTTGAATCCTGGCAAATTGTTTCACTGTTTCTAATATACAAATAATACAGCAGGCATGATCAGTATTGCAGGTTTTCCAGAGAGTAAGCAATTTTAAGTGTAAGCCTACTTTAGAAGAAGATGGATACAATTGTATACAGGAGTAGAGAAGAATTAATGAAAGTACTATGACGGTTCATAAAGATATGTTGTCCAGTATAAAAATAAATCACACTAATAGGAATGGCTTCATAAACTTTTTGTAAATGGATCTGTATACCAGTCATTAAAGCATTGCAATTACAAGTCAACAAGGTTTTGATCTATAATGCGTTTAACCCTGTCCAATATTTATTATACCTCTCAGCCTTTATGCATTATAAATCACAATGCTATCATAAAGTCAGAAAGAGGAGCATCTTCTTATTTTTCACAATAGGGAGTTAAGTAGGGGATGGAGAGTGTGACTATGAGTGTGGGTTAATGGTTGAGTGTGTCTGAATCTGATTGAGTGAAGGGGTGTTGGGGGGGTGGCTACCATACCTCTCAACAGTTCTGTAAAAAGTAAAATGTAAAGGGGGAAACTTGTGAAATACAGAGACAAATGTAAAACATTACACTAAGTCACTTAAAAAAGTTAATAAATTAACAAGGTTTACAAAAACATTCATTTTCTAAATGAAGACGTATAGAACTCTAGCATCTTAAATTATTGGCAGACTGTAAAACTCACTTTCACAATAAATTTTGTGAGGGCTAGGGCAAGCACATGCAGATATCAGGAACATTCTGCAAACCTCTGGACAGTTGAGAGATACGTGGCCTTTACAAATGCAATGCATGGGCTACCATTCAACACAACTACTGCAATGTGCTTTTAGTATCTCATATAAAACATAGTGATTCAGAGATATGCAGATTAGCTGATAAAGAGATCTTCCTCATTGTGCCTAAAGTTGTCTCTGAATCACTTTTTCCACAATAGAGTAAACTGCATTATAGGCAGTTTATGCATCAATTCACTTGTTTTTCTGAGACGTGCCCTCTGTGAGAAACAATTTATTTAATTTCAAGAGCAATTTATATACTTTAAAATCAACTAACACATATGATAATGATGTGTAAAGCAACCCATGCTAAAGCATAAGTGAAATAGCACTTTGCTTAAACAGTGTATCTAAATGCTTAACATTTAGAAACATTCCCTTGCCGTAAAATATCTATCTATAATGCATCTTTGAACTCCCTTAATCATAATAATAGTGTTATTTTATTACTTTAAAATCATGCAGCATTTCCAAATGTCTCCATAGCCAGCTTAGCAGATATGGGCATCCTGAAACAATGTAGCATTTGCCTCATGCTCACCGATAACCATTCAGTCAACAACAAAAAAAACACTCTGTATGTGAGAGATGCATGTGCACAATTACACTGGAGGTAAAAATCTCACATACAAACACAGCTGTCAAGAGCACACACACACTACATCCACTACACATAGTGTCCTCCAAATACATAGACAAACCTATGCTGAGGCACTAAAAAGAAGTCTTCCCAACCCTCAAAGACCTCCTAAGCCTACAAACAGTAATGCCTATCCTCAGTAATCTTTAAAGCACACACAAATGCAACATCAAACACCACACATACACCTACACCAGTGGAGCTCCAAGAAAAACTCTTACGGCAAGTCAACACATTACCCTGGGCTCTTGTCATAAGAGATTCAGTTGTATGACACAATAATGCTACTCTTACCAGACTGAACAAGGATAAGATAATGATTAGTTGCTTAACTGGAACCAGGATCCACCAAGTTACACATGCACTCATGTCACTACATTGCAGGTACCAGTATGATCCTATCATGGTCCATCTGGACATTAAGGCCCTGAAACATACTTCCCTGGACTATATGAAGAGAAACATTTTTGATCACTCTGAATACATGTCTCAGGCAGGTATGTGCCTTGCATTGAGCAGCATTCTATCTTCACCAAGGATGATACCACAGTATGAATAAAAGATAATTGACTTCAATAATTGGCTTAGTTTATGGTGTATTTCCATGAAGAATCAATATTTGACAGCATGGGATAACATGATTAACAGACCGCATTGCTTTGCAAAAGATGGTCTAAACCTGTCTCCCCTAGGCTTCTAAATATTGGCTAAAACTTTATCCACCCCTTAGAAACTTTTTTTAGGCAACGCCAAATTGACAACCCGACAGGTTAATCACAGTATTGTCTGCAAGACATCTTATTACTCTGTGCTTACCTTCCCCTTAACTTGACTATGCTGTTTATTGATCTATTCATTTATTTACATTTGTTTACTGGGAACGTCTGCCAAGGAATTAAAAGCCCTTTTCAAAGGAGCCAACCTAAAACAGCACAACAGATAAAACTCCAGGACATCCAAAAAGACAGAATCAAAGTATCTAAAATTAATTTTTGATGTTGAAATAGGCAGTTTCATCTGAAGATCAAATGGATTCTTCAGAGCTATTATTAACTTATTCCCTCTAGTACAGCTCTTTTGAGTGTGTACCTTTACTTCCCATTGGGTGTGGCTTGAGCTTTTAAAAAATAAAATTATCACCTTACAGTTCTAACAAATACACATTGACAGAGGTCAAATATTAATACAGTTGTATTTCACATTATGTATGCTTCTAGATAAGATATTATGATACCTTGTATGTAGCATGATTTTGAACTTATTAATGCTAATATGAACAAGCAATATTTGATGCCCAGAGGTGCAGTAGGAGGTAACTGCAAAAATGCCTGTAGGCACACTCAGCTATAATGAGTTAAAACATTTACAACATGTTTCCATAACCTCTTATAAAATGGCAACCTTAAAGACATATTACACATTTTCTTGAAATTAATAACAAATGCAAATCTTTCATTTCCTCACTAATTAAATGAGGCATGATGTTACAAATGTCAAAGTTATATAAACACTTTGCTAGCATTCAACAGAGTTGGGTGCAAGATCTATTAGTACAAATCCATCTCAATAATACAAAATAAAGCCCCCAATATCATTTGGTATGCTTCATTATGGCAACATGAATGCCTACAGCACTTGAGCATCTACTTTCCTAATATAAATGTAAACATGAAAACCACAAAGATATTTTCTAAAAAGGTTGAAAATCTAAATCTCATCACAAAAATAAGCAAACACTAACATTGTTTATCTCAAATATTAATTCCTGGAGACTTAATAGTACAGCAGCATGCATGTTAAGTATAGGGGTTATGGAGATGTGGTCATTTAGATCATGAGGTGACATTGAACCTCAATTGCCACATAAGTTCCCTATATTCTATCTTATTTTCCCACTCTCCATTCAGTTAAAATGTTTTTAGTCCTTTCACTGTTATATATAAGTCAGGAAAATTTTTTATTAACCAGAGGAGAAGTTGTGAATAGCAATTAATAAAGAGCTGAAGGATTTTATCTGGGAGGAGTAGGTGGCAAGAGTCAAGTGGGACAAGCTGATTCTTTCAGTAAAACAAGGCAGATTGGGATTATCTGATTTGAAGGGGTATTTGAGAGCTACACAGTTAAGATTCATTTACATAGCACAAGCAGAAACCTATAATTCAAAGTGGAAAGAGATGATGATGAAACACAGGAGAAGCTCAAGAAACAAGAAGAGACTGGGATTTTGAATGCAGATCTTTAAGGGGAATAAACAATAATCACACAGAATATGTTCTAAGCTGCTGAGAGACTGGCCTACTGCCTGCTATGATATTGGGAAAAGATAAGTGTGTATTTTCAATTGCCTCTGCACATGTGATTTAATACATATCTCTCTAACCTGTACAACTGTTTTTGCTGTCCTTTTTGTTGTGTGATAGAGCTGAATATCTGTTACTGTTGTGACCCTCAATTTGCAGTGAAATCTTTTGTCTAGAGGCCTGTCTGTTTTCTTTGTGGCAGAGAGAAAATTAGACTGGTTTAATCTGGCTAGGGGCATTCCTGCAAAACTGTTATTGTTGATTGAATAATTGGGCTGGTTTCTGTTTCTCTACCTTTAATAGCTAGAGTTTTAAATCAGATATACCTGTTTGCTGAAGCTGTTCTAAGCTGGAGAGAGACTGACCTACTGCCTGCTGTGATACTGAGAAAAGATAAGAGTTTATTTTCAATTGTCTCTGCACGTGTGATTTAATACACATCTCTGTAATCCCACCCGCCCAGTTCTTGTGGTGGTCTTAAGTCTTAGTGGCTTTGAGTTACCCACCTCTGGTATAAAGTTGATACTGGACACTCCCTCCCCAGTCACTTTACATCAGCTCATTCTACTGTTTATAGTGAGAACTTAGCAAAGGCCCACGCCTGTAGCTTCTGAATATTGAATTATATCATTATCTTCTGTCTCTTCACTTTCTACTTAAAAAAAAAAAAAAAAAAACTATTTCCTGCCTTTCTTGTAACTAGTCTAGTCCAGATACAGATTGGCTTCTGAGATGTGCTAGTTCTCTCCTCTCCTGTACTTTTACTAGCTTATTAGTCTAGCACTTTACCAGACTTCTTGTAGCAATTATTGTAGCACACAAAAGTGCTACCAGCACTAAACGTTCTACAAGGAAACAGCTCCAGTACTTATTATTAATGCCCACCCCTCCAGGCATGTCTAAAGGTCAGTCCCTCTGCTATCTGCTATTAACCTGGTGAACTTGGGCATCCTGAGGCAATGTAGCAACTGCCTCATGTACACTGATAACCCTCTCCTCTTACTTCCCAACACTCAGACTTGTGAGAGATGCACTTATATATCCAAATTGGAAGCCACACACTCTTCAGCCAAGACCAGAATAGCTGGTCAAGAGGAGAAGGTCAACACTTGCACCACACCACATGGAACACATAGCCGTCCATAACACACACCAGCATTGCCTTCACATAAAAACATAAACCACACGCCCACCTTCGAGGATGCTCTCAATAAAAATCTACCTAAACAGCAGAGACCTCCAAGGCAGAAACACACTCGACCACCACAACACAACACTAATTACGAGACACATAACCCTCCTAAACAGTGTGACAGTCAACCAAAGCCCCTAAGGCAATACAGCATGCTCAACACACTAGTCATAGGTGACTCGATAGTGAGGCATACCAATGTCCCACTCACTAGGTTGAATAAGGAGAAAGTAACAGTCATCTGCCTGTCAGGTGCCAAGATCCACCATATAATGCATGCAATCAGGTCCTTCAATAACAGGTACAAATATGACTCTGTCATTGTACATGTGGGTGTGAATGGCCTGAGACTTACCTCCAGAACTACATGAAAAGAGACATGGAGGAGTTCTCAGATTATGTAGCCAAGGCAGGTATGACCCTAGCCCTGAGCAGCATCCTGCCATCACCCAGAATGATACCACAGTACAAGCAGAAAATGATTGAGTTCAACAATTGGCTAAGTTTCTAGTGTCATTCTATAGGGATCCAGTATCTGTCTGCCTGAGATGACATGATTGACAGACCTCAATGCTTTGCCAGAGATGGCCTGCATCTGTCAACGCTGGGCTTCCAGATATTGGCCAAGGCTCTTGCCACCACTATAGTGCCTTTTTTAGGCAGTGTTCCAAAGACCAAATTACCACCATAACAGCTACAAACAAATGCAATCTGAGGGTCATGCTGCTCAATGCTAGAAGTCTAAATCTCAAAATGCACTCACTCAAAGCACTCTTTAAAATGGAGAACATCGACATTTATGCTGCAACAGAGACCTGGTTCAAGGCAGCAGAAAGCACCCCTGCACTACCAGGCTATAACTCATTCCACACCTTTCGGCCCCAGAACCTGGACTGAAGCTCCAAAGGTGGTGGTATTTCCATATTCATAAAGGATGAGCACACCTCCAGACTAGTAGCCCAACATAACGCATCAGAGATACTTCAGGTGCAGCTAACATTGGGTAAGACAGTGATTCAGGTCGTAGCTTGCTATAGGTCCCCAACCATGTCCCAAGACTCACACTCCACGTTCCTAAGCACCCTGGAGAATATCAGGGTCCAACCCGACACTCTCATACCGGGCGACTTCAACTACCCCTCCATTAACTGGCAAAACTACTCCTGTACCAATACACTTGCCCAAAGTTTCCTGGAATTCAGTAATTCCAATGCCCTGGACCAGCTCATTCTTACTCCCCACTAGAGGTAGCAACATCCTTAACCTGCTCATTACTAACATGGGTGACCGTTGCTCTACACCAGTAGTCAACTCCTCCCTGGTTAGATCTGACCACACAAACTAATCAACTTGGAAATCCATATCCCTCCCACTCCCCACCCCTGCAAAGGTAACTACCATGAAAAACTTCTCCAAAGCTAACTTTGGGCTCCTAAAAACAGAGGTGGCTAACTTCACAGCACCCATGCAATTGCAGAACAGCTGCATAACCCCGGAATCATGCACTAAGGTCCTGTACGGACACATACACAAATGCATGGATCTCACCATACTCAATAGAACCAAGATGCTCTCCTCCAAAAAAAGGAACCCAATCTGGAGGTCCCCTGCCATAAATAAACTCTACAACAGAAGGAGGAAATTGATGTGGAATAAGGTGAAGTCCCAAGACTGGAAAAACTCCTTATCAGCCTCAACAAAAAGTTGAGATCCCTCATCAAATCCTCTAAAGATAGCTATGAAAACAGAATTGCAGCAGGTTATAAAGGCAGCCACAAAGCCTTCTATATTTATGTAAAGAATCTCCACGGCAATACCCAGATTTGTTTGGAGCTATTGCACAATGGCACCTCCTATATCGAGCTAACAGATGTTGCCAATATACTGGCCGACAGATTCAGTGCCAACTTTGCCCCTCTCTCCCCCACCAAGGACCAATCACAATACCATTAGATTGCCAGGCACCCAGTATTACTGCTGCACAGGTTATAACAGCACTGTCCAAGACCAAGAATACAGCTTCTATGGGACCTCACAATATTCCTGGCTGTGTTCTACATGAATTACAGAGTGAACTGGCACATCACCTGTGTGCCCTGTTCAATCACAGCCTCACCTCAGGCTTTGTCCCTACTGAATGGCACACTGCTACAGTCATCCCTCTCCACAAAGGTGGAGTGACTACAGACCCTGGGAACTATTGCCCCATTAGCCTGATGAGTCTGATATGCAAAGCTATGGAATGCATCATCATGGACCTAATAAACAAGGATATAGGGAATCTCCAAACTCTGGATCCCACACAGTTTTGTGCCTACTCAACCTGGTCAACATCTGTGAGTCAGTCACCAGAGCTGTGGATGAAGGCAATGTGGTTCATACAGCCTACCTTGATCTGACCAAGGCCTTTGATACCATTCCCCACTCAGGAATCATAGAAAAACTCACTAAGCTAGGCATCAACCCCTATAACATTAGGTGGGTTGCAAACTGGCTCACAGATAGAACCCACAGTGTGGAAGTAGCTGACTCCAAGTCAGACTGCCGACCAGTCACGAGTAGAGTCCCACAGGGTTCGGTCCTGGGTCCTCTCCTGTTTGGTATCTACTTCTCTGAAGTCCAGGCCAACATGAAGGGACTCTGGCTGACAAAGTTTGCAGATGATTGCAAGTTGGGAGCCATAATTAACTCCCCAAGTGATGTTGACCTACAGAAAGACCTCACTGAGACCGACTGGTGTCAGAACCATGGCCTTAAGCTCAATGACAAAAATGTGTCATCATCCCTTTTAGGAAAAACCGGCTCCGATGAATTACCATATCGATGGTGGTCCACTGAACACAGAAGGCATTATAAGAGATCTGGGAACACAGGTTGACAGCAACCTCTCTTTTGACCACCACATTGCCACTGTTGTCAGAAAGTCTTTCTATGTGGCACACCTCATTACTTAGGGTTTTGCATCCCGGAAGAAAGAGGTCATTGCCTCCCTCTACTCTTCCCTCATTAGGCCAGTCATTGAGTATAATGCGCCATTTGGCATGTACCTCACTAGACACCTGCAACAACTGGAGAGACCACAAAAGTACCTCACAAAGAGGATCCTGGGCTTTAAACACTTATCCTATATGGACGGACTCAAAAAACTCCAACTATTCTCTGTCTCATATCGCCTACTTAGAGGTGATCTCTGCTTGACTTACAAAGCCATGTCTAACCCAGCTCTTTTAGAAATGCTACATCTAAAGAAATACCAATTCCTCCACATTACACACTCCAGAAACCTCAACCTCATTACCACAATCAACAGAACAAGCTGGAGGGACAGGTTCATAACCCAGAGACTGCCATGCTATGGAATAGACTTCCCAAACATGTCAAGCAGAGTGCCTCACTGGCCCTCTTCAAGAGAAATCTTGATGAGTGGAAGGGAAATTGAAAATTCACCCTGGGGATCACTCCAATGGCTCTACTCGACAGAGGCACTGGGAACTAAGGTCGGGTGGCATGATGCCAGGGTAATCCTATGGGCTAGGCATGTAAAGGCTCTAGGGCCATTAGCCTAGTAGACACCTATGAATCTATGAACCTATAAAGTAGCAGAAAGTATTTTAAGAACTAAACCAACAGAGAAATGGAGAAAGGAGATTCTGCTTATATGGATGATTTGAATTAGGGATACAGAAAATAGTCAAGATGGGGCTGGAATTTATTGGAGAAAACTGGCAAAGGAGGCAAGGTATTGGGAGCAAATAACTATAGAAGAAAAGATGATCTAATGAGAAGATGCCAGGAATTTATTTGGACTGCAGGTTAGAGATTGAATTCCCTATCAAGGATTGATATCAGACCCCCAGATTCACTATCTTTCCATGCAGGACTAGCTTAGTCCTGGACGGAAGTAGCCATTTAGGAGCAGAATGGCAGCGCACCATGCATATTAATAAAGGCGTGCTGCCTAAGTTCCTAAAGGGACATGGAGCATGTAGAAGTGCAGGGGGCGTGTCTGAGAGCAGATCTCTCAGAATATACACTCTCCTGCAATGAAGAACAGCAAGTATGAATAAGAATGAGCGGGAACACTCATAGGTGTTTGCATACCCACAGCAACATCCCCCCACATTTACAAGAGCAATAGTTAAAACATTAAATATAAAGACTTTTTTTTTATTAAACAGATCAAATTTAACCATAGGTGCGTGGGATTGCCCATCGCTTAGCTACGGTTATTGCAGCTTAAATGGCACAAGAGGATAAAAAGCAAGATATATGCCAATGAAGCAGTGCAGCAATACTGTAATGGGCAGAACATTCACCTTATGAGCAGTCATTCCCGGTTCGAGTCCCACTCCAGTACAATCCATTTTCCATGTCAAATCACTGTATGATCAATTTATTTTGTTGCATAACCTACAATAACATATATTTATAACATTTATATATTTATAAAGTCAGCACAACAGGACCCGAAAAGCAACAATTAAGTACAATGCTGTAAATCCCTTTGCGTGGCCAATACCAACACAAACGCAGCTTATTCAAAAGCTTTTATTAGATCTCCAAATTAAAACCAAGCGCTTTCTCCCAGTCACTACCGGGCTTTCTCAAGGTAAAACAATTTGGTAACTCATGCCATTTCATTTATACTCTAGACAAGGTCACATGTCTCAGTTAATTAATGCCTATTGATATTTTAAAGTAAAATACAAAGAAATGTAAAAATATAAAATTGTAAAAATGCAAAAATGTAAAGTTTTATATAAAGTTTTGTATAAAACAATCTTATATCCAAACAATAAAGCAGCACTATTGTGTTAGTTAACCATATTCTCAGGACAAGTAAACATACCCCCAATAAAACCCCAAACTTCCTCCTGTTTTTCTTTTATGCGTTTACTTTTAAAGCCTTGTCATTAAGGTCCTAGTACAACCCAAGCAGAACCCTGTAAGACAAATAATTTCCTCCTTTACAGTCTAGCTTGTCTCATTTTTAAAACACTATTAATGTTGATGTTCTCATTCATACCGGGAAACCTACTAGCATCCAATTTAAGTTGCCAAAGTAGTTCACGGTATTCTAGTTTTGTTTCCCAGTTGCCACCTCTAACTTCAGGGTCAACTTGCTCAAGGACAATAAACCTTAAACACATATTTTCACATGTCAACAGATGTTTGTAAAAAGCATTGCTTTCCTTGTGGTTACTGATGTCGTTCAGGTGTTCATACACCCTTCTTCTTAAAACCCGCTCTGTTTTTCCAACATAAAACCCTTTACATTCTTCACAAAACCCTAGATAAACCACACCTTTCACCCCACAATTGTAATGTTTTTGGGGTCTGTAATAAAATTTCCTAGAAGGCAAATATAAAGTCCCCCCATTTAACATGGCATAACATTGTCTACAGTTCCCACAAGGAAAAGTTCCCAGTTTCTTCTTGGTGTTATCATATTTAATGTCTTGTTTAGCCTCCAGTAATTCTTTAAGGTTTTTGTTCCTCTTTCTAATAAAATGAGGGCAAGGTGTGGTATAAGGATTTGTGTCATCATGTGAAGTGAGTACAGGCCAGTACCTTTGAATAACCTCTTCAAATTCATCCGAATTAATTGCATAAGTGTAAATAAAACTGTTTCTAAGGTTAGAACTGTCTTTTGTTGTTTTTGGATGAACCATGCTCGAAGCAGTTCCTAACAAGGGTGGGTATAATCTATCCCTCCCCTTACTAACTTCTTGGCTCATTTTATTTATAAGGTATGTTGGGTAACCCTTTTCAAGAAAAAAGCCTTTTAAAATCTCAATCTCTTCACAAAAGGCCTCCAAAGTACTAGACATCCTTGATCCCCTTATTAACTGCCCTTTTACTATGCCTTTCTTTTGGCTGTAAGGGTGATTACTTTGAAAGTGCAGAAATGAGTTTGAGTAAGTAGTCTTCCTGAATATTTTTGATTGAAAACAATGATTGGTATTGTCTTTGTATAGGGTGACATCTAGGTAATGTAGCTGATTCCTGTCAATGTCATGGGTAAATCTCAAGAAGGTTGTTGAGTTGTTAATATAGGACAAAAACTCTAAAAGATCCTGTTCACTACCTTTCCATAAAATACATATATCATCCAAAAACCTCCTGTAGTACAAAATCTCTTGACACCAACTACTTGCAAACACATTTTCCTTTTCCCAATGGTACAGGACAATATTGGCATATAGAGAGGCACAGGGTGAGCCCATTGCTACCCCTTTTCTCTGCCTATAAAATTCTCCATTAAAATTAAATTATATATTTATAACATATATTTGAGAACTGGAGTGCTGCATTAAATGCAGATGTAAGGTGTCATTGTCATTATGTTGCAAAGTCCACAGATAACCACAAGTGCCCCATACAGTATATGTACACAGGAATCAGGGATGCAAATGGAAGGTAAAATATGTAATGAATGATAACTCCATACAGTTTCCAAATCCACCACCTTCCCAAGAACCATTAGATATTACTGTCTAAATTAGTGCAGTGGTAAGCAGGAGTAAGCACTAGTAAGCAAGTGTAAGCACTATTAAGCAGTATTAAGTGGGAGTAAGCATATTTAAACAGTAGTAAGCAAGTTTAAGCCCATTTGCGTGGGGATAAGCAATGCGCACACAGGTTAAGCAATATTGAAGCTATCTTTCTGTAAGCATATTTAACTGGAGGTTAGCATTGCTTACCTTCATGCAAGCCTGTGAAAACCCACTTACAATTGCTTAAAAGTGCCTTAAGCACTCTGTATGCATCAGCTGCTGGTCTGGTGAGAAACAAAATAAACAGCCTTTGCACGTCTTGAACACAGGACCCTGTATACTATAGTCACAGTAGTTAACCACTAAGCCTTCATAGTAGTACATACAATTGAGGTATCACCAAACAGATCCTCACTATAGGGAATTCAAACTGAACATGTGAAAGGAATCTATATACAGTCTTATGTTGTATAACCTACTACATAACATGAATATGTGAACTGGAGTACTGCATTAAGCCCAGATGTGAGGTGTCATTGTAATAAAGTGTTAAAATCTCCTAATAAACACAAGGACCCCATACAGTGTACGTACACATGAATCATGGATATCAAACACATATATAACATGTAATGAATAATAAATCAATGCCACAATGCAAATATAATACAACTTAAATATTAAGCAATGCTAAACATTGCACAGCTCAGCTTAGTAGGTGTAAGCAATGTGTAGGCCAGCTAACTCAGTCTGCCCATTGGTATACCCCTTTAAGCAATGCCAACCTTAGGTAAGCAGGTTTGCCCATAGCTTAGCCTTTTCAAAACCGTCCAATCACGGCAAAGTGCAGAAAACCAGACCTATTTAAACCCAACAGGCAGGAATACATCTCATAACTGGTCGTAGCTTCCCCTTGTAGACACTATGTCTGGAATGGTAGAGAGTGTGTGCTTTTGGGAGCAGTGCTGGGGCTTCCAGGAGTCCAGAGTCATGGCAGGACTCCTTTTGAAAGACTATGACATGAAACTGCTGCAGGGCCAGTACCAGGGTTCCTAATACAAAGCAGAAGCCTGGGTCCATCTTGCCCATGACCTCATCAGTGCCACTGGCATACCCCAAACTGGTGAGCAGGTCAGGCATCACCATGCGGACCTGAAGCAGCAAAAGGGGGATCTCTTGGATCAGTGAATCCAAGAGGCTAGGAGGACAGGGGAGGTCCCAGCCATGTGTAATTATAAGTCCACTATCTGTTTAATAACTGCCAGCTCATGTATATTGTGAAGGCTGCCAGCCTAGCCAGAGAGAATTGTGCAGATAATTCTATCATTTGTAAATATAAATGCTAAAATACAGGCTTGTTTACTTAAATGAAAGAATATGCTGTGAAATGTTGAACTTCAAAAAAATGTAACAACAGTGCCCTCTGCTGTAAAGAAAGCTAAGACAAGCATTTCATGTCTGTGCTTTGAAGTTACAATTACTTCATGGCTGTCCTTTGAAGTTGAAGATTTGGAGTCTTTCCACCTGGGCTAGCACATTCTTTCTATTGTTTTAACCAAGAGTTAGATTGCTAGATTTAAACATGCAAATGTATTTTTATTGCTCTGGTTTCTGCCTACATGTAAAGGAATGTAGATGCAGTTTCTGTTGGCCTGGGAACCACAGGAAGGGTGAAGGATGATGTAATGTTTATCAGAACTGCAATTTCAATTTAATCAAAGAGAATCAGAAGGCATTAAGCATTTTTGTCTTGATCATCCAACTGACAGCACTGTCTTCTTCATATGTAAGTTATCTTAGACTTATGTTTTCTTTTAGAAATAGCTAGGAACTAGAAAGATTAGACTAAGTGTTTTTCTGTGATGTCAGAACTGTACTACTGAATTATTTTAAGTATTTTTGTGTGATCTCTGAACTCTTGACTAGCACTGTGTAGTAGCAAGTATTGTCTTGTGGTTTTAATGATTTTTAATGATTTATTATTAAATATTTTAAAACCTTTCAACTGTGGCTGTTTTGTGTAGAGATAATTTAAGCTCTTTAGAGTACTTGTATGCCTTTGGTAAAATTGTACAAAGCCACTCCTATAGCTTTAGCCCTGGGCTATACTTACCAATTGGATAATAATATAGAACAGTAATAATTGGATACCCTTTTAAGGACCTTTGAGAAGCTGATAAGTATTAGCTGGGAGGTGGCAGTGATTTCTACTGTATAGTCTGGGTAAAAGGGGCACAGCTGGAGAACCTGTGCCAACCTTCCCCAGAAGTGCCTGTGTGATTGTATAAACTTTTATCTCAAAGTGTGTGTGTGTCAGCAACTTGGGACAAGATGTACTAATTGGATAGAGAGGATGCTGGAGATTTTAGCTTGTCCAGCTGGCTGAGATCTGGACCCTATAGCTGTGCCAGTGGGGAGTCTTATTGGGGACCTGGAGAGCAAGGGAGCGACCAGCCCTGAACTGACTGTGATCTATGTGTGCTCTTAAGTGAAATTGCACTTTACTGTGTGTATTTGTTATCCTTTCCTCATATATGAGGCACCCTCTCTGGTGGTAGTGGTGAGGATTGAGGATCCTTAATTGCTGGGCCAGGGCACAGGTGTCACATTTGTGTTTGGCAGCAGTGGGATATCCTCATCACATATTAATTAGTTGGCAAATACTAATTGGCTTGTAGTGATGTGGGTAGAGTGGATCCCTGTAGCTTGTGTACAGTGAGCTTGGAAGGTGTTTTGTATTCTAAAACAGCCACGCAATGAATACTCTGAGTTCAGATCACAACTGTTTTATTTCTTTGTTAGCTTAGTCAGGCAGCATGTCAGCAGAGGAGTATGGAAAGCTGACAAGGAGCCACCTGGCAGAGATGTGCCAGGCTAGGGGACTGGTGCATGGAAACCTGACTAAGACAGACCTGATTGCAGCCTTGGTTACAGCTGCATCAGAAAGCCACAACCAGGAGGACAATCAGACTGGCAGTGGAGAAATAATACACTCGGAGAATGGACAGCTCAACCTTTATGTAGTTGACTTAAAAATCCAGCTGGAGCTAAAGAGACGAGTTGGAGGCCATGCGTGTGGAATTAGAAGCAGCTAAGAGACTTCGGCATCTAGAGAGTGAGGAGAATGAGAAACTGCTATGCCTAGAAGCTGAAGAAAAAGAGAGGCAGAGGCAGCATGAGAAGGAGATGCTGACTCTTCAACAGAGTCATGGAGGTAATGGGGAAGGGAGTAACTGGACCCCAGAAGCACAAAAGGTCAGTAAATTTCTTCCGCAGTTTAAAGATGGGATAATTTTGATAGTTTCAGTAATATGTTTGAGAGGGTATGTAAACAATATGAAGTGGACCAAGGGCTCTGGGTATGGTTCCTGATGCCCTTATTCCATGGTAAAGCTGTAACTGTATTATCTAAAATGTCTGACTTTGCATGTTTTGATCATACTGCTTTAAAAATAGTCTATTAGAGTTGTTTAAGCTAACACCTGAAACATATAGGAAAAAGTTTTGTGAGCATAGACGCAAGGCAGATGAAAGTGTGTGTGAATATGTTGCTGAACTAAGCACTTATTTCCATAGGTGGGTGAGTGGATCTCAGGTCACTGCTTTTGAAGGGCCGGCAGACCTTTTGGTGAGGGAACAAGTGCTTAGCACTTTGCCTGAGGACATGAGGATCTGGTTAGCTGATAGACAATGTGCTACTACAGATGAGTTGGGGAAGAAGGGAGACCTATACCTGGCAAGCAGGCAGCCCTTCACAGGAAGGGGACCCCCCAGAACTGCTCATGGGTCTAAAGGAACCCATGGTGGGCAGCACAGAGTGCCCCAACAGAATCTGCCAGTGGCAGGGGAAGCCACTAGTCCAGGTACACATCCAGGAGCTAGGGTTAAATGTTTTGAATGCAACCAGTGGGGCCATGTGGCATACAGGTGTCCACGGAGGCAAGGTGGGGAACAAAAGTTGAGGGAGCCAGTAAGTGGGAAAGACAAAATGCCAATAGTAGGTTGTCTTGGGACAACAAGGGTACCAAACTACCACCAGACACTATATCCTATTGTAGTGAATGGCAAAGAGGCCATTGCCAAGAGAGACACAGCCTCTGATATAACCATTGTAAAGTCTGCAATGGTTACAGAGGAGCATTACCTGCCTGGGAAGTCTACTAAAGTCAGGGCTTTAGGAGGGATCTCATTCCAAATACCTTTGGCTATGGTTTACCCTGAGTGGGAGGGTGGAAAAGGAAGCCAGCAAGTAGGTGTGTTTGATGATATACCTGCAGATGTCCTGATAGGGAATGATTTTGATAGTGCAGTACCCTGTGCTTGTGCAGTTACATGCAGTCAGGCTTGGAGACAAGCAGGTAAGTCTGGTAGCCTAGGGGAGACCCAGACAGACTGCATACTAGCAGCCAGGACTGCTGAGGTGGTTACTTTAGTGAAGGAGCTACGCTGTAGCAGTGAGACTGAAGGTGAGCCACAGCTGCTTGGGGGTACTGATGGTCCCTTGGACAGAGTGACTGCAAAGGTAGAGGTGAGTAGTAGTACCCAGGCTGACAGTGAGGCACCGTGAGGATGCCAGACCTCATGTGGAAGAGGAGCTGGGAAGGGTTACAAGGAGACAGTTGAGACAGGCTCAGCTCTCAGACCCTGCATTGCAAGGCCTGAGGCAGGTAGCTAGGGAAGCACCTTATTCTCAAGGAAATGGTGAATCTGTATACTGTTACAAAGGGTTACTATAGAGAGAGTGGACCCCTGAGGGAGGGCTAGAAGGTGAGAGAGTACAGCAGTTGGTAATGCCTAGAGCCTACCGTCTGGTGCTTCTAGCCATAGCCCATGATATTCCCTTTGCAGGTCATATGGGCATAAAATGTACAAAGAGGCATATTATGCAGAACGTCTATTGGCCTGGAATTTCCTGAGATGTAACAGGGTATTGCAGGACCTGTGAGCAGTGCCAAAAGGTAGGCAAGGCAGGAAACAAGGTGAGAGCTCCTTTGATGCCTTTGCCTGTGATTGAGGAGCCATTTCAGAGGGTAGCTATGGATATTGTGGGTCCTCTGAGTACCCCAAGTTCCACAGGGAAACAGTATATCCAAGTGTTAGTGTATTATACTACATGATACCATGAGGCAGTAGCTTTGTCCTCCATTGAGGCAGAGAAGGTGGCAAATGCTTTGTTAGAGATTTTCAGCAGGGTAGGTT
Source organism: Protopterus annectens (assembly GCF_019279795.1). Classification (NCBI taxonomy): domain Eukaryota; kingdom Metazoa; phylum Chordata; order Ceratodontiformes; family Protopteridae; genus Protopterus; species Protopterus annectens. The sequence goes on from NC_056741.1 coordinate 374,472,693, forward strand.
CCCAAAAGAAATACTGACTGACAGAGGTGCCAATTTCATGTCAGACCTGCTGGCTTGTCTGTGGAAGTCCTGTGGGGTGAAGCACATGAAGACCACCCCCTACCATCCCCAGACTAATGGTCTTGTTGAGAGGTTAAACTCTACAATCAAGTCCATGCTACGGATATTTGCAGATCAGTTTAAGCGGGAGTGGGACAAATATTTGCCCCATCTGTTGTTTGCTTACAGAGAGGTTCCCCAGGAATCCACAGGTTTTTCACCCTTTGAGTTGCTGTATGGGCATAGGGTGAGGGGACCTCTAAATTTAATTTGAAATTAGTGGGAAGGTGAGTGGGAGTCTCACAAGTAGTCTGTTGTGGCATACATCCTAAACCTCATGACAAGGCTCAGTGAACTCATGTGCTTGGCCCAGCCGAACCTGGCAGAAGCACATCAACAGAAAAAGGTGTGGTCTGACAGGAATGCTTGAGCTAGAGAGTATGCTGTGTGGCAGCAGGTAATGATTCTCATTCCTGTCAGATGCAACAAGCTGCAAGCAGCTTGGGAGGGTCTCTACATGATGGTAAGAAAGGTAAGTGATGTTAACTACATGGTGGAACTGCTAGGCAGACGGCAGGGGCACAAATTGTACTAAGTTAACATGATGAAACCTTACCATGATAGGGAGGGCCTTGTGCTGAGCATTTGCAGTGGATTTCAGGAGGAGTCAGAGGGAGATCTGGGGACTGATCTCCTCAGTGAGGCTCGGACTGACACCTCAGCGGAAGGGGTAGCAATGTCCCAGCCACTATCTCCTACCCAGGTTCGAGAAATCTGAGCAGTGTTGCAGGAATTTGGGGACATGGTCATTGGGAAACCAGGGTGTACCAACCTAGTGCAGCTCCAGGTGGATACAGGACTCCAAAGGCCTATTAGGCAGGCCTCTTATACGGTGCCTGAGAGAGAGTCAGACAGCCCCATAGGGAGGAGGTACAGGAGATGTTGGAACTAGGGGAGAGTAGCCCATCGAGGCCTGTACCTGGATGTGCCCATGGAACCCCTGGCAGGCACAGTCTGCATGTCTGTGGCCAGAGGTGGTGAACTGCACACCCTGCCCGGTATGGTCTGCAGCTGTCCAAGAAATACCTGTATAGGGCAACCACATAGCAGAACTGTGTGCATGCATACCCACACACTATACAAACACACCTAGGGCAACCCCATACCTACACACACCACATCACCACACCCATATCAGAAACTTATACCCCTCACCCACGCACATGGTGTCAAATGTATGTCCCACCCAAGGTCTCTGCAAACCAACAACACACCCTGTGCATATGATGATATCTGTGCCACATCCCTGTCATCCATAACATCAATGCAGGGGCAGGCTAATATGGTTCTGATGCACACGGTGACTGTACTACAGTGTACCAATGTACTGCTGTGTAACATGTCAGCAGTAATGTTTAATGCTTACATGTCAGGTAGTGTAGCTGTCCAGCCATGATGCATTATAGCTGTTAGTAACACTCAGTGATTGTGGTCTCCATAATGTTATCCATTTGTGTTGTAGGTGTACATGTGTCGGCAGGAGGATGGTCTGTTGTCATATCTCACAAGGGGTATGGCACTGTGGTGACACCATGGCTGTGCTATATCCTGGGTAAAGTTGACACATGTCACAGATCTGTGACCCCCCTGGGACATGTATATTCAGCAACTAGAAGTAGATCCCTCCACATACACGCACAGTATTACCTAGCAACACTGGGACTAGACCCCTACCTAGGTATGTAGTGCTACTGATGTGTGTGGCTTTAATTGCACATATCACACAGCATTTAGGATGAGGTGTGTTCCAGGTTACATGTTACATGCAAAACATCCCCATGCATGTACAGTATGGTAATGGGGATGTAAAGGCTGTATATGGACAATATATGGTGTGACATACCATCATATACACATTAACAGACACATAGCAGGCAGACACACATCTGAGGGACCTGGGCCTATCAGTGCTAACTAACTTGTCAATGTGTCCAATGTGTTACAGGTAGGCTGCACACAGCATTTGCATAACTGTGCTGGATAGTGTTATCAGTTACCTGTATGGTTAATGGTGACAGTAGTCACCCTACAGTGGTACATGGGACATGTACCAGGGGTACCATGGTGTAATTACAGTGTACACAGTAACCACACCCCACTGTGGATATTGTACACACTGGAACCCATGATGACACTCTGACATACCCACCATCACACATTGATCAGGACTGCAATACAACCCATTGCCCATCCAAAGAGTGGCACTACAGGGATATACATCTAATGCACATGCCACAGCCATAGTAGGGTTACGCATTACCATGCCTCCCCTATGGGCAGCATCACTGTCCATAATACTGTGTGGCAATGCGTATTGAAATAGGAGTATATGGCCTTGGAATGCTGCATCCTACAGATATACACACATGCACACATACACACACTTGTACTCAGTGGGTATCCTATACCTAGCAACCCATTTGTATAACAATGTTGTGCTGGTACTGCAAGGCCCAGGTAGCCTTTAGGGAGAGGAGCGTAACAGGGTACATATAATGTCTGGTACAGCAGCAGCCACATCTAACTATGGCAATGGGTGTTGGGGTGGGTGTGAAGGGCCTCAGGATATGTCCAACTACAGGTGTACTAACACACAGACACTGATATCCTCAGTAATGCACACATACACATTTGTCAGTACTGGGGTGCATCGCTGCAGGTGGTCATAGGTGTGTACCTGGCTATTGTCCACGGAGAGATGAGAAGTGTAGAGGATGTGTGTACAGTGGTATCATGCCACCTGCCATGGGCCAGCAGGCAATCTATCTACAGACACCACTGTGATGACCCTCAGGATGAGAATGACATGCATCAGCCAATCCTCTGGGTGCCTCCTGCAAATGGCCAGTGAGGTGATACAGTTGACATGTATGCAACATGTATTACAAAACATGGTTAGTGCCTGTGTTGGAGACCTGTACCCAAGAATGTTCTGTTGACTGTGGTAGTGTAGTGGAGGTACCCATGGCATGTGGTGCATACAGGGTGTTGTGTACGATCTGTGCCAGTTACAACACAGCTGGGCAGACATGTCAGTGTCAGTCAAGCAAAGGTTGCCTGTACGTATCCAAGCTGGATACTTGACATCTGCACATCTGTACAGGGACTGACAGACATCAGCTTGCCAACTAGCTATGCAGTAGGATGAATGTGTCGACAGATAGACGTCTGACACCAATATGTATGTCATTACTACATGTTGGCAGCCCTCACTGACATGTGCTATACAGACAGTAGTCTACAGTTAATTTCCATGCCAGATCATTATCCAGTAGGAAATATATAATGTGACACAGCTCACACACCAGGAACATGACAATGAGGACTCAAGGGTCCATCTATGGATGCAGGGGTGCTTGTTGCCGGTACTACAATTAGCAATCTACTCTTGCTTGGGAAAGCACTGTCAACAGTAGTAACATCATAATATACTACATGCCAGTGTGATGGCTCATAACCTGGGATACTACCCTTGTATGTAACGCATTCACATGGATAAGAGTGCTGTACAGGACATATATACTCAGGTGTCCCAAACATGACACTCACACCCCTTGCTACTGTACTGACAGCACATAGACGGATGATATGTACATGGCATTACATACACTTATTACAGATGTCATTACCCTGCTATGTTATCAGACTGGGATGTGAGCACAGGTTACCAGGGCTGGGCCATGCTTAGCAGGTATCAGCTAAGCAGATTTGTGCACTGGGAAGTGAAGCCTACACAGTGTAAGTGCCTGTACATTAGCACCGCTTAGCTTTGGCAAACCCAAGCAAACATGCTTAAAGCTGCTTAAAACTACCTTAACCACTCTGTATCCAACAACCCTTGAAGCCAGGACCCTGTACACTATAATCACATCAGTTAACCACTACACCATCACAGCTGTGAAGACAGTTGTATTTCCAATACATCTGTCCATAGACATACTGAATAGTATTGAACAATCGCTGTGACTTCCACAATTGTATAGTACATGTTAGTGATATTACTGTGGCATCACATATGTTGTTATATCTAAATATACACATATCAGATACATACGGTGTGATACATCTGGGAAGGTATACACAACAGTAATGTTTACACATGACAAGGATATGGATATATACATATACATATGTAGATATATGTCTACATGTACATACACATATATATTCATATATATGTATTTATACACATCTGTATAGTGCATTTATAGATCTCTATATATATATATATATATATATATATATATATATATATAAATGTACATCATATATGTACAGATATATCTATTTATGTCTATATATATTTATATATATATATATATATATATATATATATATAGATAGATATAGATATAGATATCTATAACTATATGTGCATATATATCTATAGATCTGTATATGTGTAGACATATATAGATGTGCATTTGTGTATGTATATATATATATATATATATATATATATATATATATATATATATCTGTGTGTGTTTGTATATATATATATATATATATATATATATATATATATGTATGTAGATATGTATATGTATATATTTATATATATATATATATATATATATATATATATACATATATATATATATATATATATATATATATATATATATATATATATATATATATATATATATATATATATATACATATATGCTTACCATACTGTGGTGGTGGTGCTGCGGTAGCGTTGTCGCCTCACAGTAAGACGTTTTCCTGTTCGATTCTAAGCTAGAGCATCTTCTGTGTGTAGACATGCGTGAATGGGCATACCTTCGTTGAAGGTTGTGCATCAGGGCTGGCAACTCAGCACGTAAAAATCTATTGCCAATCATTAGCAGACCGGAGTTCCGCTGTGGCGACCCCTAACCGGGAAAAGTCGAAAGACACAAACAAACAAACATATATGTTTACCATATATCCAGAACATGAAGTGGAGTCCTATCTCAGCACCAATAGTCTCAACCTCTTAGAGCAAGGGGATGTCATGTATGTATTGCAGGTATATATGTAGATTGTTGCTACTGTAACAGGGGTTGTCTTAACAGACATGTTGTGTGTGGGAGGTCACATCTGCTGTTGACATGTATGCCATTGGTTACTGACAGACATCCTAAGGACATCATAGTACAGTACCACTGAAAGCACAGTAATGATCCTGTAGACTACAGCATAAATATGACCAATATATGTGGACAGTCTGGCAGTCTCTGGTCAGTCCAGAGGTATACACAGATCCCCTTAATGTGAGACATGTGGACCATGCCTGACAATGTGGATGTTAACAGCCATGTACATTTGTATATCACGTAAATACTGGACTACATATGCCCACACAGTTTATGCATTCACACATTCCTGTCTATCCTGACACATAATAACTGGTGGTGCAGAGGTCACATGGCCTCATACTACCCAGTAGTTAGTGACATACATCTGTGCAGAATCCCACTGCTTTGTCAGAAATGCACAACAGTTATGGTGGCCCGGCAGAAGTACTTTTTGCAAATATGTGGACATAGCATCACACTGAGTAATTACACTAAGCTGCTAGGCATGTAACAAAGCACTGTGCAAACTACAGGCAGAGTGCCACAATACTGGCCTACATTTCGTATGGGGGAATACACATGTACCTGCAAATATAGCAGGCTCTACAGGCATGTGACAGCACAGAGTAACAGACACCTGTGTGAAAGTGCATACCCACAACCAATGTGAACACAGCCACAGCCACATATAGTATGTAAGCTTAATATTACACTTTATGGACTGTCTGATCAACACCATCCTCATATGTGCCACTCACACACTAACCCTACATATACTGGGTCACAACACAGTGTGGTCCAATGCCTGTCTGTTGTATCGGACACGTGTGTGTTTGGCCCTACAAACATGTGAGCCAATAGGGTACCATACACTGGAGCAGCATGTAACATCAGATAGAACAGGAACAAGAAAAATGACATCTACCACAGTCTGTACCCAGGCCAAGGTACGTATTCGCATAACACATACTGTCGACAATAACCATACCATAAGTACATGAACCCCACTACTGTACACACAAAAACAGACTGACCAGGTTATGTCCTCAGAAATAATCCCTACTATACATAACATGTCTAGCACTCTGATATCTGACTGGCTTGTTATCAGGTATGATGCCAATAAATAATGGTGTACAGAGCATATGCACCTCTTACTGCATGACATATGTACAAAGGTTGACAGACCTGTGGCTGGAGCCACAAACACTAGGCCAATATTGGCATGTTGCTGTGATACCCTCATACATTTACTGTTGTAATAGGGTTTGTTGTGACATATGTCCTATGAGGGATATGAAGTCAGTAACTGTCATGGCTGTCACCATGTACTGACTACAATCCTCAGACTATGCTTCTGCAGTTCTAAGATAGGTGATCTGTGAGTAACACAAGAAACATAACACTCCAAACACTGCCTAGTCTGCAGATAACCCGACAGGTGGGAGTTTCCTCAGACACATAACACTGTCATGACAGGTATTAAATCATGTAGACCAGCCATATCCACACAAACCCCATTAAACCAACATTACTCCAAATGCAGAAGAGCAACACTTACATTCTGTAGTCATGTCTGGAACATCCCCCTCATGTTTGTTGGCCTGTCTCCACAGTGTATGTTGTTAGAGGTATATCCCAATACCATCTGTGATGCTGTTTGCCAAACACTGGCATGAGGTCCTGCGCACAGTGAACGAAAAGGCCCAACACCCACATGATGTTCTTAGGTATAGGAGTGTGTTTCCATGCAGTTGGCTATGTGAATGTTACCACAGCTGTTCCTCATGCAAATCAGCTAGTGGGGGAACTGCAATTCGTGCAGAGGTCATCAGCTGATCATGAACATCACTTACAAAACACAGGCTGCTGCCTGAGCAAAGCAGGTGCACTTCTCCACATCCACCAGAGAGGGAGTGAGAGAGACAGACAGAGACAAAGTAACACAAGGAGGGGGTAGAAGAGTGAAACCTAAGCATGTTTGTGTCACACATTTACCAGTACAGGGTTTCAAACCCCTGCCTTACTATGTATTGCTATCACATATCTATGTGAGTTATTGTATGCGCCACAGAGCTTACATGTTGGAGAGCTGTCCAAAGGTATATCTGATGGTGAGTGACATCTGCAACAGTGATAAAGGAGAGATAAGTTAGGTGTAGCATGCATGCCTGTCCTCATGAACAGGTGTCAATGTTGACACAGCCACACTGTCATAGGAACTCACACACATTATCACAGCAAGGTCAGGATTAGACTTCTTAACTAGCTAGTTTTCCACAATACAGTAATACGCAGGTATCACATGCATCACAGGGGTTATCAGGATGATATATGGGCAAAGTGTACATGAAGATGTCTGACATCAGAAGGCATGCTTCAGTAGGCCAATGGGAGGTGTAGTGAGTATGAATGGTGTCCAAATCATTATGCTTCACATACACACTGACACAGGTTGCCAGTACTGACATGCATGGGTGCATTGCTTCACAGGTTTGTAGTGGTTGACTGTGCCAGAAGGCTGTACAAGGCTAGGTAAAGGGTATAACTTGTTATCAGGCCATATGAAAATGGTCTGCAGTGTGGCTCAGGGGTGTAGTGTCTGGATTGGCCCACACAGGTGGGTATTGTATTCACCATCCAGTCATCTGGGTTACTATTGTGGGTGCCAGTGCTGTGCAATGCTTGCCATGTATGTGTTCTATAGTCCATGACATGGACGATGTCTGGGATGTGCACACGTCCCACATGCATGTTCAGTGACATGTGGAAGTGTACCTGGGGTGTCTGCGGCATGTTGTGTACACAGATTGTTATCATCAGATGTGCCATTCCTGGCCTCATGTGGTGGGAACTGACAATGGACACCAGGTTGACCCTGCACCTACACTGACAGCATGATGCAGGTATTCCCTGGTGTCAGTGGCATCTGTCCATACAGGGCATGTGTATAAGGCATGGTATGTCCTTTGTGGGTTACATTTGCTGGCACTACAGTTGTTGCAGGCGTCCAGTGGGGAACATAGTGAAAGAGCACTGTATGCAATTATGTCCCTATTGTAATGATGGGACAGGGTGTCATGCCCTCTGTAGTCCACTGCAATCACACCATGGTTAATATCTGGGGGCAATATGCAGGGAACTACAAACATTAGTGTTTGTTGCCTAGCTGAGTGTGTTTGTGTATGAGACATGGGTTGAGAGTATTCTCTCTGTAGTACAAGGGTTGCCTAAATTGTTCACCAGGCCTTGATGTCACATGTAGGGGTATGGATTGTCAACCCCAGACTATCTGCTGTTTGACATCTGTTATCCTTGTAAGGTGGACATTGTGACATATAATAGGCCCATCATATAAGAAACTTGCAAAATCCACTCCACAATGAATGCAATTGTTACACACTCACAGCCACCTCCACACAGGATACGAATGACAAACACACACACACACACACACACACACACACACACACACACACACACACACACACACACACACACACACACCAAGTCACACAGTTGCCATGTCTGGAATTGGAACTCCTGCTAGTACAGCACACTGCAGCATTATACAGTTACAGCACACGCCATAGAGATTACTGGGTTTCTTCTTCCCCAAAGGTGTATTTCAAAGTGAATGACATCTGCAGGTGTGCCAAAGAAGGGCAATGGAGGTTGTAGTGACTGTGAATGGCCTCAAAAGCATTGCTCCCTCCACAGACAAACAAATACACACACACAAACATCCACACTTGCGATGTCTGGGAATAGAGCCCCTACTTAACTAGTATATCACACTATGCTTGCCAAAGAAGGGCAATGGAGTTTGTTGTGACTGTGAATGGCCTCAAAAGCATTGCTCCCTACACAGACAAACAAACACATAAACATCCACACTTGTCATGTCTGGGAATAGAACTCCTACCTAACTAGCATATCACAGTACAGCATTATGCAATTATAGAATGTGCCATGGAGATTATTGGGCTACTGCTTCCCCAAAAGTGTATTGCAAAGTGAATGACATCAGCATGCTTGCCAAAGAAGGGCAATGGAGGTTGTAGTGACTGTGAATGGCCTCAAAAGCATTGCTCCCTACACAGACAAACAAACACACACACAAACATCCACACTTGCCATGTCTGGGAATATAACTCCTACCTAACTAGTATATCACAGTAGAGCATTACACAGTTATAGGATGTGCCACTGAGATTACTGGGCTACTCCTTCCCCAAAGGTGTATTTCAAAGTGAATGGCATCAGCAACCTTGCCAAGGTTGGGCAATGGAAAGTGTAGTTCATAGGGTCATATGTTGATACTAGGCTATCGGCCCTAGGGCCTATACATGCCTAGACATGACAATTCCCTGGCTATGACTTCACACAATATTTACTTCCCTGCACCCCTGTCTAGCAGGGCAGCTGACATGATCCCTGAGGTAAATGTCCTACCTCCCATCCAATTGTCCAGGTTCCTTTTGAAGAGGGCCAAAGAGGCACTCTGCTTGGCATGTATGGGCACTCTATTCCAGAGTCTGTGGAGTCTCTGGGTCAGAAATATATCCCTCCTGCATGTATTGTCCATTGTGATGACAGGATTTGGATCCCTGGAGCATGTGGCTGTGAGGGTTTGGAATTCTCTAAGTGTAGCATGTCCAACAGCTGTGGGTTTGACATGGCATGGTATGTTAAGCAGAGATCACCTCTGAGAACACAATATGTGACAGAGTATCGCTGGATGATTTTCAGATGGTCAGCATAGGGCATCTGGTTTAGGGCTGTGGTCATTTCATGAGGTATGTCTGCAGCCTCTCTACTTGTTGCAGATTTTTTTGTGAGGTGCATACGTAATGGGCCATTGTAGTCTGTACTGGGTCTACTGAGAGATGCCTACAGTGGGACAATGGCCTCCTTTTCCTGGATGTAAAGCCCTTAGTGGGATGTGTGCCACATAGGTGAGTTTCCTGACTGTTGTAGTTATATGGTTATCAAAGGTAGGACCACTGTCCACCTGTGTCCCTAAGTCTGTTATCACACTTTAGGTGTTTAGTATACTGCTACCTATGTGGTACTTCACAGGTACATGTCCCTTCCCAATGGGGATAACTATATATTTCTTGGCATTGATCTTGAGGCCATGGCTCAGGTGCCAAGCATGTCTTTCTGTAAGGCCCTTCTGTAGAATATCCACATCATGTGGGGATTCAATATTGGCTCCCAGTGTGCAGTCATCTGTGACCTATGTTTGCCAGTGTCCCTTACTGTTGGACTCTACTTCAGAGCAGTAGATGCCAAACAAGGGTGGTGCTGGGACTGAACCCTATGGTACTCCAACTGTCACTTGTCTTGGGCTCAGGTTGGTGTCACCTACATTTACAGTGTGGGTTGTGTCAGTACAGCAGTTGGCAGCCCATCTGGTGACATTGGGATTAATAGCCAGCTTGACACATTTATCTATGATTCCAGACTGAGGGATGGTGTTGAAGGGCTTAGCGACATCCAGATAGGCTGTGTGAACCACCTTACCCTCATCCACGGCTCTGGAAATGGATTCACAGTTGTCATTCAGGTTGAGGTGACATGATCAGCCCTTCACAAACCCAACCTGGTTAGGGTCCAGTGTTTGCAGGCTGCCAATGCCTTTGTTTTAATTTCCATGATAATACATTCCATGGCCTTGCAGATCAGGCACGTCATACTGCTGAGGCTGTAGTTCCCAGGATCCAAGGTAGATCCCCCCTTGTGGACTGGGATAACTATAGCTGTGCACCACACAATGGGCACAAAGCCTGAGGTGTGGTTATGATTAGACTTGGCACGTAGGTGAGGTGCCAGTTCAGTTTGTAGCTCATGTAGTACACAGCCCGGGATGTTGACTGGTCCCATGGCTGCTGTTGTTATAGCTCTGTAGAGTGTGGTTTTTAGCTATGTGGCCATTATTACCAGAATATGGCAATCTATCCGTGTTGAGATGGGCCCTTTGGGGGTTGTGAGGGGGATGCAGTTGACACTGAATCAATCTGCCAGGATATTGGCAATATCCCTGGGAGCAGTATATTTAATACCATCCTGTTGTAGCTCACAGCAGTTCTGAGCATTGCTATTTAGATTTCTCACATAGCTATGGAACGGCTTGCAGTTGTCATTGGCATCTTTGGCTATATTATGTTCATAACTAGCTTTGGTGGATGTTATGAGGCATCTCTGCCTCTTACTGTAGCTGGTAAGGGAGTATTTTGCATCCTGAAAATTCCCCCATTTCTGCAACAGTTTCCTCCTTTTGTTGTACAGTATGTTTATGGAAGGGGGCCACCACATTGGCTTCCTTTTCTTGGTGGAGAGTGTCTTGGTTCAATATTGGATGGCACGATTCATGCACGAGTGGATGTGCTCGTACAGTGCCTTCATGTATGATTCAGGAGTCGTCCTTTAAATTCCTATCTGTGTGGGTGTCATGATGTTAGTCACTTCTGACATGTATAGCATGACATTGGGTTTGGAGATGTGTGTTACGGAGGTTTCCTTACTGGGGTGTGAGGGAGGGATGTTGATGTTAATGGTGATTAGCTCATGGGCATACCTGACCATCAATGGGATGACCATACGTGTGGAACATTGATTGCCCATGTTCATAATGACCAGCTCTAGGATATTTGAGCCCCTGGTGGGACTGTGGGTTACTTGATCCAGGGTGTGGGAATTATGACTTTCAAGAACCATTGGGCACACGTGTTGGTACACAAGTACTTTTCCCAGTTAATGGCAGGGTAGTGTAAGTCACCCAGTATTAGGGTGTTTGCTTGTATCATAATATTTCACAATATGTTTCAAAAGCTGTAGTGGGTATCATGGGGCATGGTGGGGGATCTGTAGCAAGCTATACAATTTGGAATACAGTCTAACCTACTGTTAGTTGCACCAGGGATATTTCCGACACATTCTGTTGGGCAAGTAGCCTGGTGGTGTGAAGAATTTTGGTGAATGTGGACACTCCTCCACCTTTATTGTTTTGGTCCTGGTTTGGTGGCCAACAGGTGTGGTTACAGCTGTACCTGGTATTGCATGGGTGCTCTCTGGATGCTTGGGTCAGGTCTGTTACTGCACAGATATCAATGTTCTCCATTTGTAGGTGTGTGTAGTGACTGTGAATGGCCAAAAACAATTGATCCTTACACACACACAGAGTTTCATAGCTGCCATTTCTGGGAATAGAAGTCCTACCTAACTAGTATATCACACTACTGCATTACGCAGTTATAGGACATGCCACAGAGGTTACTGGGCTACTCTTTCCCCAAAGGTGCATTTCAAAGTGAATGACATCAGCAGGTTTGCCAAAGAAGGGCAATGGAGGTTGTAGTGACTGTGAATGGCCTTGAAAGCATTGCTCCCTACACAGACAAACATTCACACTTTCTATGTCTGGGAATAGAACTCCTACCTAGCTAATTTATCACACTACAGCATTACACAGTTATAGGACATGCCATGGAGATTACTAGGTTGTTTCTTCCCCACCCAAAGGTTATTTCAAAGTGAATGACATCAGCAGCCCTACCAAAGTAGGGCATTTGAAATTGTAGTGAGTGTGACTGGCCTAAAGAGCATTGATCCGTACACAGACACACACACACACACACACACACACACACACACACACACACACACACACACACACACACACACACACACACACACACACACACACACACACACACACACACAACACAGTTGCCACATCTGGGATTAGAACTCCTACCTTACCAGTCCATCACCGTATAGCATTATGCAGTTATAGGACACTCCATGGAGATTACTGGGCTACTGTGTCCCCAAAAGTGTATTTCAAGGTGAAGACATCAGCAGGCTTGCCATAGTAGGGCAATGGGGATTGCAGTGTGTGTGCATGGGCCATAACCCATTCATCTAGAGGCAAACACACAACACTCAGGCACGCACATGTTTATATTCTGCAGGTATATTGTATACAACTGCTAGATGACTACTGACTTGTACAGTCATGTTACACAATTAGCACAAGCACCACAGACATTATTGGGCTGAGGGATACCAGAGGCAAATGTCTACAGTGATTGACATTTGCACACCATGTGGTTTTAGCCAACTGGATGTGTGCTGGCTGGGACAGGCCTCATGATGGAAGGCTCTTTTGTCACTGTCACTCTCTTCCACACATCTATGTATGTATATTTTTGGCCTATTATAGTGTGTTGTCCTTGGATATATGTGTGTATTCCTATCCAATGTGTGTGCAAAGCATGACAGGTGTGTACTGAGGAGTGTATGCACTAACATCTGTGACTGTCAGATATGTATGGTCCACTGTTGTTGCCAGACATGGGCTTCATTTCTTTAAGTGTGGGATCATGCCCATTATGAACTTCTGTACTGAATGTGTGAATCCATTCCAGGTAGATTGTACTTCAGTGCAGACTTTTGTGTTGTACACCTACAGCTAGCAAACTGCTTCTGCAGGATATCTGTAGATCGGTTGACAATATGGGGTCAAATTGGGCAAAGGATAGTGGGTTACTGTAGGTACTTGTGTCTGTGCTGCTTCTGCTACATGGTCCTGGTGTAAGCAGAGATATTCAGACATATGTACTGTTATACACTGGGATGTTTTATGTCATCAGGTACTGTCAGGTATACATATTTGCTTGCAGTGATGTCCTGGGGAACACAGAGTGAATGCAGCTGTGTCTAGTATTGTGGTCAGCAGCCTACATATTCTTGCACAATCATGCCATTCTAGATAGGAAGCTGCAGACACTTGCCGCTGGGTCTGTGTAAATGGTTCAGCACCTTGGTACAGTGGTGGCAGAGGATCCCATGCTTATACATCCATCAACGTGACAGTATGGCCATATCCTGCTGTGGCCATACCTCACAGCTGTACAGATTCACACAGTTTACCCAGAGGCAGGGGTTGTAATTCTGGACATTACCCCTTCACATTGTGGTTTACAAGCAGGTTTGTAGCCACCCATTCTTGTGTTTGCAGCCAGGGATAGTATATGCACACAGCTGAGTTTCGGACTTTACAGACCCCATGTTGCCCATGCTCCCACCCCCTCCATTATTCTATCCTCTTTCATACATTATGCATACATTGTCTGATACTTTCCCTAAGGTTATCACCTCATCACAGCTGTGTTTTGGTGTTGGTCCACAGTTCATGCAGTGGGACATTGTGGACATGTTACTGTAGTTTGTCCACATGGCCTTGCATTTGGGTTCTGTGGACTGTGTTAGGTTGTTATTTAGGAGTCCATCACATAACATACATTGGCAGTACAAAAACATACATTGGCAGTAAAAAAAAGGAGTTAAGAGAAGAGCTGTTTGATTTAATAGACAAAGATAGATATATTAAGATCAATGAGAGAAATAGACTAGAGAAGTTTAATAAACCCCCAAAAATCAGAAGCTTGATAAAACAAATGAACACAGTAATTAGGGCTGTCCATAGAGCTCCATCCAATATAACAGAAATAAACAGAATATACTACTGTGCTGCTAAATTAATAACTGATAAAGTTCTACCACAGGAACATAGGGTAACGAGGGAAAAGAAAGGGCGAAAGCAAATACCATCATGGAAATATCAAGCAGAGAAAACTATAAAGCAGTTAAGACAAGAAGTATCATTGTTAGAAGATTATAGAAGAGGGAACAGATCAACAAAAATATTAAGAAAGATAGATGTGATAAAAGCAATGCACAGTATTAGAACAGACAAGTATCTATTATGCATTATTGGAGATAACAAACTAAACATTTCAAAACAGGCGGAAAGACTTAGAAGACACAAAGATAAATATAAGAAAAAAGCACAAAATAAACAATTTACTGATGACCCAAAAAAGTTTTATAGAGAATTGGGAAATAAGGTAAAAGGAATTGATAGACCGGCAACCAGACATTTTGGAGAAGTATCTATGAAGATTCTGTGGAACATAACAAAGATGCTAAATGGGCAGAAGAAGTAAAGGAAAGAATAAGAAGTTCAAATGTACATGATTTGAAATGGGATGAAGTAACGGCCAGAGAGACTGAAATAAAGTTGAGAAAAGCCTCTAACTGGAAAACCCCAGGCCCAGGTGCAGTACCTAACTTTTGGCTTAAAGTATTAACTTCTTTGCACGAGGATTTAGCCATGAGTAAGAACTATTTATATGCACACCCCAAAAATACACCGCACTGGTTAACAACAGGAAAAACAATACTCTTACTTAAGAGTGAACCTGCAAGCTACCCTAAAAATTATAGACCAATAACTTGTCTTCCAGCGACGTACAAAATATACGCGGGAATTGATGACGACAGAGTTTATAGTCATTTAGAAGAAAACTCAATTATGGCAGTAGAACAAAAGAGCAATAAAAGAAAGTCATATGGAACACAGGACCATTTGTTGTTAAACAAAGTTATAGTGGAGAATTGTAAGAACGGGAAGAACCTAAGTATGGCATGGATTGACTACAAAAAAACATTTGATAGTATTCCACATTCATGGATAAAAGAGTGCTTAAAAATTGATTGATTACATTACAGTAACCATGAAACAGTGGCAGACCACTTTGCAATTAAATCATGATAAAGGACAGATTATTATCCCAGGGATAAAAATTCAAAGGGGGATATTCCAGGGTGACTCTCTATCACCCTTGCTATTCTGCCTTGCCATTAACCCATTAAGCTGTTTACTTAACAGCTTAGGCCATGGCTATAATTTGGCTTCTAGAAAACAACAAAGTCTAATGTCTTCTCATTTTCTCTTTGTCGATGATTTAAAATAGTATAGCTCATCAGGTGAGGAACTGAAAGCACAGCTGCAGGTTGTCAAAACTTTTTCAGATATAATCTTAAATGCCCTCGGGCAGATAGCCTAGTACCTACCTATGAACCTATGAACCTAAGATGATATTGGAATGTCATTTGGTCTTGATAAATGTGCAAAAGCAACCTTTAAAAAAGGAAAATTAACGCACCAGGAAAACATCAGTTTGGGACAAGAATGTGATATAAAAGAACTTAAGTAAGGGGAGGTGTATAAATACTTGGGAATTGATGAAGGATCAGCAATAAAACATGAACAAATGTGAATAAAGCTTAGTAAGGAGTACTTTAGAAGACTTAAATTAATCCTGAAAACAGCATTGACACCTAGAAACAAGATCCAAGCTATAAATCAATTTGCTCTTCCTGTCCTAACTTATAGTTTTGGTGTGATTGATTAGCCCCAAAAAGTGTTGGATAGATTGGACATTAAAACAAGAAGGATGCTTCATGCTTACCAAATGATTTATAAAAATCAGTGTATACCAAGATTATATATGCTCCATTCTGTAGGAGGGATGGGCTTCCTTGAAATTGATTACATGTATAGATCTGCAATCGTGGGACTCCACACATATCTACTGACCTCACAAGATCCAAATGTGGTGAAAGTTTTGAAACATGAGGAGAATAAATCTAAGATGACATCTCTGCTTAATTTAGCAGAAGCATATTGACGTCAAGCAGGAATGGAAATCAAACCAGAAGTGGATAAAAACCGGGCAGCAACTGAATGTGCTAAAAAACAAAAGAAAGAATATAAGGTGAAGGACCAGGTGAGAAGGCAAGAAATGTGGAAAAAACATAAATATAGTTGCAAGTATAGAAAACTTCTGGAAGAGCCTCATGTTGCTTAAGAACGAATGCAGGAATGGTTAAGGAGAGGTGAATTTACATCAAGAAATGAAAGGTTAATATTGTCAGCCCAAGATAGTGGGCTACGTACATGTTGGTTGAGTAAGTCCATTGAACATGTGAGAGAAACAGACATATGTAGGTTTTGTGGAACAGAATTGGAAACAGTCACACACCTTATTGCTGGTTGTGACTCTCTAATGGCAGAGGGACTGTATACTGAAAGGCATAATAATGTGGCGAGATTGTTACACTGGAGATTGTGCAAACATTATAGTATCGAAGGGGCTGAAAAACACTGGAAACATGAGTCACAGAGAATCATAGAAAATGATGAAGTTTACATCACATGCGATCACCCAATACCAACAGTCCAAAAGATAGATGCTAGAAAACCAGATATAGCGGTCTAAGAAAAGAAGACAAAAGTAGCATTGATCATTGAAATCGCCACACCTAGTGACTACAGTGTCTTACATACAGAGAGACACAAAGCCATAAAATGCCTTGATCTGCAGGCAGAAATGAGAGCCATGTGGAGGAAAGATACCCAGACAGTTCCAATAACAGTAGGAGCAACTGGTCTTATAAAAAGTAATTTACAATCATATTTAGATATGTTACCAATTCATGTAACACCGTACGAATTGCCGAAGGAGTCATTACTGTGAAGAGCACTTTTGGCTAACATGAAAGAGTGAAACAATACTAATTTCATGACCTTTAGTTGTACTTTGACTTGGGAATGGGGTCCATTCCTATCATGGTATTAGAAACCCAAAAGACTTGGAGAAATCAAAAACAGCACTATGGGTGAGACACAGGCCTTTGGTAGAGGACTGTAGGCCATTTGGTAGTGATGCAAGCCAACTGTAGCAGGCCATTGCATTCTGTCACTCCTACAGTCCCAGACTGCAAAACACTATATTCCCTTGGGGTGACAGGGTAGGTGTGCAAGGTGTTCATGCCAATACTTTCTGTCATTATTGATCCAGTGGTGTGGATGCTGGCAGGGTGCTGCTTACAGCTAGGGACACACCTGTATGGGACACCTGCTCTACATGCTGCATTCTTTTGCTATTGTCATACACAGGTGGGGGTCATATTGTACTCATTCCCAACAACAAGGATAAGAACGGAGAGGTACCTGTGGATGGTGGTGGGGTGAGCTGGGTGCATGTGTGCTATGGACACTACTTGCATCTGACTCACAGATATGCATGAGGAATTCCACTTATGCTGGCTTGTGCAGGGACATCAGCTGTTTCTCAATACTTCATTCCTATGACCTTTGCAGTCTGCCAGTGTTTGGCCAGTCAACATCAGTATTCCCTACTACAAGCCCAAATAATGTGCTACAAACCTGTATGTACAATTCCAAGGGTGTGTCCATTTGACAGTTGCATATTATACACTGTCTGTCTGGGGTACTTCCCCCTGTGTACTGCTTGTATGTCTAGGCTGACATTCATGCTATGTCCATCTTTCAGATGGTGACACGTATTACTTCCAAACATTTACTATGGCTTACTGCTGGAATGTGTTTTGCTGGAAAGCATTGTGTTTGGCACTGCAGTTATGAGTACTTGGTCCTGTCATTGGCAGTAATGGGCAATGGCCACCAGGACAAACCTCACCATGCATACATACTGACCACTCTCACACAATATACAACACACACCAACCTAACACACACAGACCTGCATATTGTACACATGCTACAATCTATCCTGCTACGTTGGCCAGCTCAGGTAATCTGTGTTCCACTGTTATTATACCTACACATACATGTTACTACATTTCTACATAGGATTGGGGGGCACACCTGACTGTTAATACATTTCTACATATGATAGTGGGGGGGCACACCTGACTGTTACTATATTTCTACATAGGATTGGGGGGCCACACCTGACTGTTACTAAATTTCTACATAGGATTGGAGGGGCACACCTGGCTGTTACTAAATTTCTACATAGGATTGTGGAGGGCAAACCTGACTGTTACTACATTTCTACATAGGATTGGGGGGGCACACCTGACACTTGTACACATTTGCTATGACTGTACTGGTATTTCAGGTACTCCATTTCATTCTGTATTCTAACCTATCATGCTGAGTAGAGGCATATCAGTGTACTATACAGGTCTAAGGTTTGATTGACCTACATTTCAGTTTCTGACTTCTTACCCTTCAGAACTAACATCCCACTGCCTGACCTGTTGTAGTCTGTCTGTGTAAGTCTGGGGGGAATGTTCTCCATAGCCATCAATCAGAGGCCTTAACACAGTCTTTGTTTGTATTTGTCTACACCTGTCCTGCTGGCTGAGACTGTTGTTGTGTATGTGAGCCTCCCTGACTGGCATGTGTGTGTCCTATGGACACACATGTGGCCCAGCACATTTCCTGCAGTGAGTTTTGTCACCTTGTCTAGTACTGGCTACTATGGTGACACCAGTATTTGTTACATATCTCATGCCACCACTATAGGTGTCTACTATCTGCTGGCATCCCATTCAGCCACCCGATTCCCTTGCATGCTCACATCCATATCATAGATACAAGTAACAACACATACTACTCCATTCGGCAATTGGTAGGAAGAGAGACTTAACTTGTGGCTGTGCCAATATTGAGGATGGTGCTGGAGGGCTAACTATGTTGGATGCACATAGTAGACTCCCTGTACATGGTTAAGCACAGGTAGTGTCATGTTTGGCATCCCTTTTACTGTATGTGTGAGTCAGAGACAGGTGTCATTCCCTGGGTCCCTACCATGTCAGTGTATGTCTTATTCATTGCCTCTTTGCCAAGGACTGGGCATACTGGGCACACCTCCTTCTGCCTACTGGGGCAGGCACAGGTTGTTGCTCCTCCAAGTCACTCTGTGTCTGTGCAGGCCTTGGCAATGGTGGGAGGCTGTGTGGCCTTCCCCATGCTGTTCCTGCTGCAGCTGTTTCTGCAGGATCATATTGTGTAGCATGGCACATACAATGACAATTTGGGTACATGTAGCTGGTGAGTACTGTAAGGCTCCACCGGATGTGTCCAGCCACCGGAACCGTGACTTGAGCATCCCAAACACATGCTCTATTATGATTCTGGTCTGTGTGTGTGCCTCATTATGGAGTTCTTGTTTGGGTGTGTGTGCATTTCTGATGGGTGTCATCAGCTACGGCGAGTGCGTAAACAGCATCCCCCACTAGGTGACCATAAGGGATGTCCCCATTAGCAAATCACTGGTACAGCTGCACCAGATGCTAGATGTAGGAGTCGTGATAGCTTCCAGGGCAGCCAGCACACACATTCATTATGATACCCTGGGCATCACACACAACCTGGAGTTGATGGATGGGAAAACCTAGCGGTTGATGTAGACCATATCCCACTCACCAGGTGGTGCTTTGATGCATATGTGCGTGCAGTCTATAGGACCCACTACCTCAGGGTATTCTGCAATTTGGTGGAAGAGATGCATATTGCTGGCCAACACCTTACGGGTGTTGGGGAAATATATATGCTCACTGACATGTGCTGACATGGCATCCAGGAACTGGTGGAGTACCCTGGATACTGATGCCTGTGAGATCCCCATGATATCTCCAGTTGGCCTTTTGAAGGTACCTGTGGCTAGTATTCCTAGGCCTACACATACCTTGGTATCCTCTGGGATGGGTTCCCCTCTTTTAGTTCTGTGTGTGAGGTGTGGCCAGTACAGCTCAACAATTTGCTGTAGGAGGTCCATGTCCACCCTATAGCGCTCCACTGTCTCCAGCTCATGTAGCCCTTGGTAGGTTACCCTGGGTCTGTCCACTCTTCTCCTTCTCATCACTGTGGGTTGGTCAACAGCATTCTCATTCTCACCACCCTCAGTCTCTTCAACATGTTGATGTATGATAGCTGCTGCAGCTCCTATCGTTGCTTTTGTCTGGTAAAATTTACCCGCTTGTGTACACCGGTGGTGTACAGTATGTGGGAAAAACCAGAGGGTAAGGTGTTCGTATAGTTTATAGTGGTGTGCTGGACTGGTTTGCTGCCTGTGTAATTGGCTGATTCTGATACGTTTCACCTGCTAGCTATGCTAGTTCTCCTTGATTACCTTCCTACTACTGTTTTCCCTTCCCATTGCCTTCCTGTTTAAGCCTGGGGGCGTGCCGTGCAAACACAGTGCTCAGATGTGCACAGAGCTGCTATTTTCTGGTTTCATTTTTTTTTTCTTTAAAACCCAGTGCGGCATGTGCACCCTCTTAGGCATGTAAAGAGTGCTAGTCAGCCTCAGACACACCCCCTTGCTTAGCTCTGTTAAGCTAAGGGCAAACCCAAGCCACAGGGTTCCAATAAGCTTACAGTATGCCTGACACACCCCCTATGATCTCAGCTAACTCTTAGGTTTGCACCACGGTATTCCAGCACTTACACGGTTGGGTGCTGGCTAACATTGAGGGGAAATCTGGGATTCAGTATCATTCCCCTCATTTGCATAGGATTGCCTGCTAATGTATAGTTACAAGTCCCACACTGAGCCTTCCCCCTTAGCAACCACTATTCACTGGCCATGTTGTCTTCTGTCTGCCATTGAGGATAATGGCAAAATAGTCAATGCTTATTTCAGGGTTTTTTTTTTATTTTCATCCCGATCCCATTTGCGTGCTGCTGCCCTACCCTTAAACAGCCGAGATCAGCTAAAAAAAAAAAAGTTATTTTTTTTATTTTGACAACTGTTTTCCATGCCATTGGCCATATATTTGACCATTGCCATGCTTTACACATATTATACACCCTTTATTTGGAGCTGTCATGGTTCCGTTTTGTAGTTTGCAGAAATGTACTCGGTTACTAACCGAGTGCATTTCTGCTCACTACACAAGTTCTGCACGGCCGGCTGCCAGCTTCCTAGATTGCAAATTCACCTCATTTGCATGGTTTTCACCTGCAAATGGGGTAATTTGCATACAGGAGCTGTGTCCATGCAGGAATAGTGCAGGAGTGCTCATGCACATCCCTGGAGCTTATTCCTGGATCGCACGACGGCCATATTGCCTCCAGCCTCTCCTGCACTATTCCTGCATGCCATGCAGAGCTTACTGAATCCAGGGAAATGACCTGACAGTAGTCATTTGTGCTCATTTGTGAACAATTCTATGTCTGGAATGAATGTGGTGAGTCCTACTCCCTTAAAGCAGAAGAAATGCAACATTTCACAGAAACCAGAATTGATAATATTGCCCACTACAGTACGCATACTGTGCATGCAGCTGGTATGACACATCCACATCACTTATGCAATTGTTATAACACTGCAAGAGGGATGGGCTGGGTATCTGAATACAAGTACTATATCTCTGCCTTCTTCACTCAGCAGAGTTAAGTTCCATTGGATCCATGGGGTCTACTTCAAAACATCTAAAACCCATAACATCTAATTTCATAACAATGAGACCAGACCATCTAAAACCCAAAACATCTAAACCCCATAACATCGAATTTCATAACATCAAAAATGTGCATCAGAACATCAAACACTACAAATCATAAGAAAATAACACCCCCTCCACATATAACGACACCAAACTACCAAACACACTTTTTACTACATTTCTTCAGGGGGGCAAGCCCCCCTGCACCCCCCATGTCTGGGGCTTGCCCTCACATCCCCCTATAAATTAAATATACCAACTCCAGCATCGCACTACAGTGGGAAAAGTTAATTTCCTAACCCCACTGTATCAAGCCCCCCCTGCAGAAACGTAGCAAAAAGTGTGTTTGGTAGTTTGGTGACATTATATTTGGAGGAGATGTTATTTTTATGTGATTTGTAGTGTTAGATGTTATAAAATTCGATGTTATGGGTTTTAGATGTTTTGGGTTTTAGATGTTCTGGTCTCAATGTTATTTTTTAGATATTTTGAAGGAGACCCGGATCCATGTTAGATGACAGTGGAAAGATTGTATGACTGTCTTTCCTTGCTGTAGAAGCAAGAGTCCATGCTGCCTCTGATAATATGTTTTTCTGAAGCTTCCTCATAACTGCATTGTTGAGATCATATGGCCGTCCTACTTGAATAGTACCCATAGTTCCACAGCAGTACTGCTCCAGATGCAATGCTGCATTAGCAAGCCTTACTGACATGAAGTTATTCATGTTATTCACTTCAGTAGACATAGTGCTGTTTACTGTGCAAATCCTTTGTGAGATTCGTGGCTGCATGATGTGCAAGCCCCTTCACCCTTTCCCATGTAAATCTGTAAGGATGCATAGGTGGAGAAGATAGTGGTGCTTGGGAATCGGTATGCTCGACTATTAACAAGGTTCAACATGGTTTGTTATACAACCATCACAAGCAAGACATGAAAAAGGATATTCCTTATCTGATGAATGACAAGAACCTGTGGTGACTTCCTCCAGGTAGCAACATGTTAGAAGAGGTGTCAGGAACAATGGCAAGGTATAGGTTACAACATTAGATTATCTATTTCTTTATGTCATACCATGATGTGTCATACAGCCCATAGTGACATACTAACTTTCCTTTGGTAGCTAGAAACAGACAAACTACACTGGTTTTCTTGTCTGTCATAAAAACATAACCCTTAAACTAATTCAAAACCTAGGTCACTAATTCAGCAATAGAACTGTGTAGTTTTATCAGTACACTCTATATTGAACAAGTTTTGTTAATAATGAATAATTCTTTGATCATCATGTATCAGCTGTAGTTAGGAAGGCCTCCTGCCCTGCACAGTTATTTGCCAAAGGTATGTACTCCATGTCCAGGGATGACATATTCACCCTCTTTTCTATCCTCTCCAGACCAGTCCTAGAACATAGCATACTTGTCATCTAAGCCAATATGACCCCAGTTGTGAATACATATTTTTGGAATGCCCCAAGTTACAACATTTTTAGATCCAGTTTTGGGATAGGGCAGATCAGATACATAAAACATCAATCAGAAAAAGACAACACCTAGTGGTTTACGGCACTCTACCTGAATATAAAGCTCCATACCTAATAAGTATAATGGTCCTTGTCATGAAAAAAAATCTGTTACCAGGTATTGGAAATTACCTCACCCCCTGCAGATTGCTAATTGTTGGCACATCTTATGCCAAATCAACAGGGCTGAATCTGTAATTTGCAGAAGGAAAGGGAAAGCATAATACTTTCTGTATAGCTGGGTGCTTTGGATTTGATAGTCTGTCATAGACATGCTATTATATATGTAGGGTACGCACTATGGGGAAATCAAATCAGACACCTTCAATTAACTGTATTTGCACTTTTAAGAGTGTACAAATACTGATGCAGCCATGCAAATTGCATTCTGTATTATCCCTCAACATTAACATTATTTTGCTAATGCATATAGGCATTTTGTTTAACCTTCATCTGTCGATTGTCACGCTAATGTCATTTTGGTGAACTCCAACTTTGCTTGTTTGGTTGTTTGTTCCATACATTTTTTTCTTCTCTCTCTCTCTCTCTCTCTCACACACTCTGTACATTTTTTCAGGACATTTGAAAATCAAACTGATAAATACCTCTTTAAGATTATTTAGTGCTTATTAAGAACCATCTAATTTTAGCAAGTTTTAACCCCATTAGACAAGTTGATATATTATGATGGAAATTGATGGTGTTGTATATTTTTAGGCATATATGCCATTGAATGTTAATTGGTTACAGTAACTGATTGGTATTTTTTTATTAAAACTCAGTAAACAAACTGATAAAAAATGCAGCATACTGCTTAGAATATAGCTCTCAAAACACCTGAAATAAAATAAACAAATCAAAGGACAGAGAATAGCAGTAAATAAGACATTCCTTATCTGACAGATGCCAAGAGCCAGTGGTGACTACCTCCAGGTAGCAACATGTTAAAAGAGGTGGCAGGAAAAATGGCAAGATATTAGATACAACTTTAGCATTATGCAATTTTTCATGGCATACCATGAAGTACCCTAAGGCCAGTAGTGACCCTCTGACTTTGCTTTGGTAAAGAAGGCATCCAATTCCTTGGTAGCTAGAAACACACAAACTACTCTCCTTCTCTTCTGCCACCAAAAATAACCTTTGAACTAAACCAAAATCAAGGTCACTAATTCAGCAATGAAACAGTATAGCTGTATCAATGCACTCAATATTAAGTAAGTTTGCTGTCAACATCTTCTATCATTATTTATCAGCTATAGTTAGGAAGTCCTACTCAGCCCAGTTATATGCAAAATGTATATCCTCCGGTTTTGTGGATGTGATAATCACCTTCTGTTCTCTCCTCATCAGGAAACTACCAGAACATAGCATATTGCCTGGAGTGTAGCTCTCCAAGCACCTTACTCAACTAAAACATTGCAACATTTTCTAACTTAAATGATGCTGACAGATAAAATGCCACATCCCAATTAATTCAGAAACAAATGGAAAAGTGCATTACCAGGCCCATGGTAATCTAATGCAGAACAATGACTTAAATTTAAAAATAAGAATAATGATTACTTCTGTCCAAGCAGAAAACTGTTGCCTCACGGACATGATGAATTGACAAGGCATGTGGCCTTTACATATTCTATGGATCAGGTTGGTAAAACATACTAAAATGTTTTCTTCTCTGGGACTTTGAACAACAGACAGATCCTACTAGCTTACCACATGCTTACAACATACTGAGCAAATATACAGTGCTATTAATGAGAATAGAGTGGAAGGATTTTCTTTGTTAAGAAAGAACCTTAAAGACATGGACAGAAAGGGTTGCTACAGGTGCTGCACTATTTGCAAATTCCTTCACTACCATTCATTGCCTATGCTCTTTTTACAATGGAAATAAAAGGTAGAATTGGACAAAAACTTAAAAGCTCCTTTTCCAGTTCCTGTCCCAGGTCATATTTTGGCAATAGATGTCTCATCTTTTGTTTATGCAGATTACTTGGCAATTTGTCATACAGAGGGCTTATGAAATCAACAAAAAGCAAAGTTGTGTACAAGTCTGCTATAGCTGCAGACAGCTTAAAATACATTACACATATACTTCAACAGCAAAACACTGTAGAGAGCAGTTTAATAAAGAATATAAAATAGCACACACATGGAGTAATAGTTTTCAGTCTTCTTGAGTACCTGAGGCATAGCTCTCAACTGTCCAGATTTTTGCCTTATATTTTAGGTCTGTTTCACATAAAGTTTGTGGTTTAAATAATGGTACACATTTAAGTCTCAGACTTCATATAAGAGCGATATTTAAACTCTGTCCCTATTTGGGGGCATTTGTCCATCATTATTTAATGCTTTGTCCAGATTTCATGTGCTAAGTAGTTGAGATGTATGATCCTGAGATTATATACTTGTTCAAAAAACATCTTTTTTTGTTTTCAATTAAATTACAAAGCTGCCTGTTATGCTTAGAAGAAAAAGGGTACCAAACTGTTATTGGGGTCCCAGTTGCAGATCTGTTGCTGACTCAGGTAATTACAAATTTGGACAATTGAGAAGTATGAACAGTAGTAAGATTACTTGTTTTACTGCAAAAGGCTCCAGGTTTCCTGGCAACTTTTGTAGGAGCACACTGAGCCTGATCTTTGCATTCATGTTTTGGCCAGTAAGAATATCCAAGAATTTGGCAGAGAGGGCCATCTAAATATCTGCATCATTCAGTATAACTAAATCATCCTTACCATGTGGCTTTGGGTTTGTGATGTTCCTTTGAAGTTCTTTGTCATTTCTCATGTTTCAAAATTATCCTTTCCACCTAGTAAGACATCTGTGACACCAGGAACAGGATAAACTTGCCCAGTGAGTACTATGTCATCAGCATACTTAACCATGGTAACATCCCTTAATTTGTCATATGTTACTTGTATAAACAGAAAGCACTGCTGGCCTGAATCCTTGAGGTACTCTTATTATTTTACATGGAATGCATCCTACTTAGTGATGTACACCCTGGTGGCACCTAGTCTTTGAACCATATTATGTCATGAGTGCCCAAACCGATGTTTGCCAACTGCATAGCAAAAATCTTGGGTGGATCATGGACACTAACAGCTAATTACTTCCTTTTATCCACACTAGTCATTACACTGACAACCTTATAAAGGTATTGCCAGCTCTATGGATAGTTCTGAATCCACATTGTGGGTCAGAGATAATTGTGTGCTATTCTGAGTAACTTCCAAGTTGTTACACATTTCAATTGTCTTATTCAAGGAGCTAAAGATAAACATATGAGTATAACTAGGTATGTATTAGTAGCCTGCTTTTCTATTTACAGAATGATATCACTCATTTTCCATAATCCAGGGACTCTGCCTTCGAGCAGGTACCTAACTATAAACAAATATAATCATATAGAAAAATGTCAACTTTAGGCTGGCCAGTTTAGGGCATAATATATTATCTGAGAGTTATCCAGTCTCTTCCCCTTGTTTATATTCAGTTCTTCTAAAATTAACTTTTGATGGGGGGGGGGTATCAGAAATCAAGATCACTGTCTTTTGGAGTTTAAAACATCTACTGATATGGTTAAATAGCAGCCAAACCACTGAGCTACAGAAATAGGGTTAGAATGTATTTAAAGAATATATATTTTTATTTGATATCTTGCTTATGTAAAAAATAAAAAATATTTTTGAAGGAAATTAAACATCCTTATTTATCCTCCTATATTATGAATAAATACTCGTTTTTGCGATAGATGGAGTTAAGCGACTAATCCATGGAAAAAACAAGTGAACATTTTGCAAGCTTTACTCTATTTGGCCATGGTAGTAAACAGTTCGTTTGAAAGCCATCCCTGCCCTTTCAGACCTAAGCATTGAAAGGAACGTGTTATTAAAGTAATGTGTGACCTTTTGATGGAATTAAGTTTCAAAGCAGCAAGCCAATAAAACACAGTACACTGTAATCTGTTTAATTGTATTATGAATTGAAAAGGGTATTATGTCCATTTGAGGAGAAATGTTATAACTGCATTTTAAATTGCACATTGCATTTAATACTGAAAACTATATTCAGGGGACTGATGCCATATTGTTTATCCTGCAATCTAATACAGATGATTCATTGTCACAGTTTTTATTGAGAAATATACTGTGAGTCTTGTAATGGTGGCAAATTAATTATTGTAAAGTTCTTAGAGTAATGATTACTTTAGTGTTGCTGTTACAGTTTTACCACCTGAAACATGATCTGGCATTTGGTTTTTCTAATCAGACTTTATTACTTCAAACATTTTATAATGATACATAGCAGTTTGTAAAAAGAAAGAATGTTGAAATAATTATATGTTGTTTTATTTTTTAATATAACAAAGATAAGAGATCAGTGCAGAGAGAGATAATTATGCTCAGGCAAGAAGTAGCCACATGCTTGTGATGAGTGTAAAGTTTGCTGCTTTGACATAGCATGTTGCATGTTGCCCTCTCCTCCCAAAATAATCACATTATAAGTTTGTGCCATATGACCAGTTTATTGACAACTTCATGCTACACACTTTATTCAGCAATCTGATCTCAGTAGAAATCCTTGGAGGACTCCCACTGTTGGCCTGAATTCTCATGAGACTCTAGCATTTTTAAATGCTACATGGAATGTAGCCTACTTAGTGATGTACATTCTGGTGGCAGTTAGTCTTTGAACCATATTATCTCATGGCTGCCCAAACTTATGTCTGCCAACTGCATGTCAAAAACTTGGGTGGGTCGTGGACAATAACAGCTAATTACTTCCTTTTGTCCACATCATACATTACACTGACAAACTAATAAAGGTATTGCAAGCTCTATGGCTAGTTCTGATACCACATTATGGGTCAGAGATAATTGTGTGCTATTTTGAGTAACTTGCAAGTTGTTACAAATTTATATTGTCTTATTCAAGGAGCTAAAGATAGAAATGTTAGTATAATTAGATATGTATTAGTAGACCGTTCTTCTGTTTACACAATGATTTCACTCATTTTCCATAATACAGGGACTCTGCCTTCAAGCTAGTACCTAATTATGAGCAAATATAATAATTTGGAAAAATTTCAACGAGGCTTGCCAATTTACGGCATAGTACATTATCCAACAGTTATCCAGTCGCTTTCCCTTGTTTATATTCAGTTTTTCTAAAATGAACTTTTGATGAGGGAGGAATATCAGAAATCAAGATCACTGTCTTTTGTAGTTTAAGACATCTGTTGCTATTGTTATATAGCAGCCAAAAAACTGAGCTACAGAAATAGGGTTAGAATTTATAAAATAAAAAAGTCCTTATTTTTATTTGATATCTTGCTTATCAGCTAATTAAATCATTTCTAGATGTCTATAAAAACAAAGAATATTTTTGCAGGAAATCAAACATCCTTATCTATCTTCTTATATTATGAATAAATACTTGTTCTTGAGATAGATAGAATTAAGCAACTAATCCATGGAAAGTACAAGTGTACATTTTCCAA
Organism: Protopterus annectens; assembly: GCF_019279795.1. NCBI lineage: Eukaryota > Metazoa > Chordata > Ceratodontiformes > Protopteridae > Protopterus > Protopterus annectens. Next base: position 374,502,023 of record NC_056741.1, read on the forward strand.
ACATGGCTCTGTTTGGCCATGGTGGTAAACAGTTCATTTGAAAGCCATCCTTGCCCTTTCAAATTTAAACATTGAAAGGAATGAGTTAGTTAAGTAATGTGCAACTTTTCAATGGAATTAAGTTTCAAAGCAGCAAACTAATAAAACACAATACACTGTAATCTGTTTAATTGTATTATGAATTGAAAAGAGTATTATGTCCATTTGAGGAGAAATGTTATAGCTGCATTTTAAATCGTACATTGCATTTAATACTGAAAACTATATTCAGGGGACTGATGCCATATTGTTAATCTTGCAATCTAATACAGATTATTCATTGTCACAGTTTTTATTAAGAAATATATTGCGAGTCTTGTAATGGTGGCAAATTAATTATTGTAAAGTGCTTGGAGTAATGGATATTTTAATGTTGATGTTACAGTTTTACCACCTGAAACAAGATCTGGCACTACTGGTTTCTCTAATCAGAGTTTATTACTTCAAACATTTTATAATGTTACATAGCAGTTTGTAAAAAGAAAGGATGTTGAAAGAATTATATGTTGTTTTATTTTTTAATATAACAAAATAAGACAGATCTGTGCAAAGAGAGATAATTATGCGCAGGCAAGAAGCAGCTACATGCTTCTGATGAGTTGAAAGTTTGCTGCTTTGACATTGCATGTTGCCCTCTCCTCCCAAAATAATCACATTATAGGTTTGTGCCATATGACCAGTTTATTGACAACTTATTTCATGCTACACACTTTATTCAGCAGCATTTATTACTCATATTGAAACTGGACAAAACGTTAGATAATATCTTACTGGAGGACAAACCTTTTCCAAGAAAGAACAAATGCATGAGGAAATCCCAGTAGAAACCAGTCAGTGGTTTAATGTCTGCATATTAAGCATCCATGAAGCATGGTGGAAAAATATTACTCCTATAGAAAGAATACAGCACTGATCTCAGTAGAGATCCTTGGAAGACTCCCATAGTCATTTTTAGGGTCACACAGGATGTATCCCAATTATTGGCATGCATCTTTGGGGACAGGTATTCCTTGAACTATATAATCTCATGGATGCTTAGACATATACCTGCTAGCTTCATGTCAAAAGCTTCTGGTGGATCATGGACAATAACAGCTGCCAACTTCTAAAAAACACACTAAAGCGTTTCAAGAACCAACTTGTAACAATCCAATAGAAATGTCCAAAACACGCCCACTAATGAACACTGGATCACACAAGCTTATTAATTGTATATAAAACATAAAATTCTATTTAGTGCTTTCATCAACCCCAATGTTGACTTCATCAGAATACTTCAGAATACATACAAATATACAGAGATGAGTATATTTTTTGGGTTTTAAAGTTTGTACTGTTAGCTGTTGCTTAGATCTCTGTTGAAACTGTTTTGTCCCACTCTCCCTATTTTTGGTTTGTAGTTTAAATTTAGTGGCTTTTGCAGTTGCCCACCTCACTGTAGATTTGATCTGGGACATTCTCCCAGTCCCATCTCTTTACCATATTCTACCTAATAAACTCTTTCTGCACTTGCTTTTAGTCCTTTTTAATTTAATTGCATTTTTTAAACTGTGTTTGTTCTAATATTGCTACATACTCAAGTGTGCTAGCTTGCACTGCATGTGAATGGTTTTTACTACTGTTTTTGCTACTTTTCTTTTAAAAAAAACTGTAAGCCTATTTCCTACTTTTCCTGTAACTAGTGTTCCAGATACAGATTTGCTGTATCCAGGACTGTATGTAAGCTTCTGAGCCCCCCGAGCCTTTCTGTGTTGGAGGGAAACCTTCTAGTTTATCAGTGGGAGTGGTAGAGCACTAGGTAACCTGGGCAATCTCTTCCATCTCTCTCAACTTTCTGATTTGAAAGCCTGCATTTGCACTTGTTTCTGTCCTGTAACTCATCTAGTGCAGATACAGATTCTTAGTTTTAGCACTTAAATTTGTTTATTCGTGCTCAGTACTTGTTCAGAACTTGTAAGCACTAAATAAGCTACTAATTACTATAGCACTCAATCTTCCTCATTACCTAGAGGAAAACAGTTTTTGTACTTACTTTTATCACTTGCTTATAGAAAACATCTCTTGTACTCACTTTCCTCACTTATCTAGAGGAAAATAGTTTTTTATTCAGGCATGTCCAAGGGTCAGCTCCCAGTGTTCTCTCCTGTCTATCTGATGAATTTGGGCATCTTGGGGCAATGTAGAAATTGCCTCATGTACACAGACAACCCTCTCCTCCTACCACCCAACACTACAACCTGTGAGAGATGCACTTATCTAGCCAAACTAGAGGTAAAGCTCTCTCCAACCAAGACTGAACTTGACAGACATGAGGAGAAGGTAAACATCTGCACCTTACCACACTCATCACATAGTCTCACTAAATCTACACCACCAAAATCCACACATAGTAACACAAAAACATTTGCGGAGGCTCTCAATAATATAATCTGTCTAAGCAATAGAGACCTCCAAAGCAGAAAAGCAAGCAACCTCCATCCCCCAACACAACCCAAATGACACATAGCCCACAGACTCAGTGTACCACTCAACCACAGCCAATAAGAAACAACAATGTACCCAACACACTAGTCATAGGTGACTCTATAGTCAGGCACACTGATGTCCCACTCACCAGGCTAAACAAGGAGAAGGTTACTGTCAGCTGCCTGTCGAGTGCCAGGATCCACCACATAACCCACAAACTCAGGTCACTCCACAACAAGAACAAATATGACTCTGTCATTGTCCATGTTGGTGTGAATGACCTGAGACGTACCTCCCTGGACTACATGAAAAGAGACATGGAAGAGCTCTCTGATCTTGTAGCCCAGGCAGGTGTGATCCTAGCCCTGAGTAGCATTCTGCCATCACCCACAATGATACCGCAGTGCAAGGACAAAATGATTGACTTCAACAATTGGCTAAGCTTCTGGTATCATTCTAAGGGGATCCAGTATCTGTCTGCTTGGGCTGACATGGTCGACAGACCACAATGCTTTACCCAGATGGCCTGCACCTGTCGCCCCTGGGATTCAGGATACTGGCTAAGGTTCTTGCTGCCCCTATAGTGCCTTTTTTAGGCAAGGTTCAAATAACAAATTCACCACCATAACAGGAACAGGCAAGCAAAAACTAAGGGTAATGCTATTCAATGCTAGAAGTCTAAATCTCAAAATGTAATCACTCAAGGCACTCCTTATAATGGAGAACATCGATATCTGTGCAGTGACTGAGACCTGGTTCAAGGCTCCAGAGAGCACCCCTGCACTACCAGGCTATAATTCATACCACACTTTTCGGCCATGTAACCTGGATCGAAACACTAAAGGTGGAGGTGTGTCCATATTCATTAAGGATATCCACACCTCCAGGCTAGTTGCTCAGCATAATGCATCCGAGGTTATCCAAATGCAACTAACTCTGGGCAAAACTGCAATCAAAATTATAGCTTGCTACAGATCCCCCACCATGCCCCAGGATTCCCACTTCTCTTTTCTTGATGTACTGGAAAATATTAGGGTTCAACCAAACACCCTAATAATGGGTGACTTCAACTACTCCACTATTAACTGGGAAAACTACTCGTGTACAAACTCCTTAGCTCAACTTTTTCTGGAATTCATAAACTCCAATGCCCTGGATCAACTTATCCACACCACCACCAGGGGCAACAATATACTACACCTAGTCATTACCAACATGAGTGACCGGTGTTCCACACCTGAAGTCAACTCCTTGTTGGTCCGATCCGACCATAAGCTAATCACCCTTGATATCCGCATCCCACCCCCAACCCCCATTAAGGAAACCACAGTAAAAAAATTCTCCAAAGCCAGCTTCATGCTTCTTAAGACAGAAGTGGTGAACTTCATGACACCCATGCAGATGGACAATACTGTTACAACTGCTGAATCCTACACAAATGCACTCTATAAGCACTTACACGAGTGCATGGGTAGTGCTATCCCAAACAGAACCAAGATGCTATCCTCCAAAAAAAGGAAGCCAATCTGGTAGTCCCCTGCCATAAACAAACTGTACAACAGAAGGAAGAAACTATTGCAAAAGAGAGTAAAATCCCATGAGTGGAGGAGCTCCCTGGTCAGCCTCAGTAAGAAGCTGAGATCCCTTATAAAATCCTCCAAAGCTAGCTACGAAAACAAAATTACCACTATTTCCAAGGGCAGCCACAAAGCATTCTATAGCTATGTCAAGAATCCCGATGGCAATATCCAGATCTGCTCTGAGTTACAGCACAAAGGCAAGAAAATTACAGAGCCAACTGATATTGTCAACATTCTGGCAAATAGGTTCAGTGCTAACTTTACCCCCCTCTCACCCCCTAAAGGGCCCATATCTATACAGGAAGAATGCAGAGTCCCTGTAATGACAACTATGCAGGTAAAAGCTGCATTCTCTAAAGCCAAAAACACAGCATCCATGGGACTGGACAACATCCCAGGCTGCGTTTTACATGAACTTCAGAATGAACTGGCTCCCCACTTAAGTACCATGTTCAATAATAGCCTCGCATCAGGCTTTGTGCCCACTGAATGGTGGACAGCAACAGTTATCCCACACCACAAAGGGGGAGCCACCACTGATCCCAGGAACTATCAACCTATAAGCCTGACGAGCCTGGTCTGCAAGGCCATGGAACGTATCATCATGGAGCTCATAAACAAAGACATTGGTAACCTGCAAATTCTGGATCCCACCCAGTTTGGGTTTGTGAAAGGCAGATCATGCCTCCTGAACCTGATCAACTTCTTTGAGGCAGTAACCAAAGCTGTAGATGAGGGTAAGGTGGTTCACACAGCCTATCTTGACCTCGCCAAGGCTTTCAACACCATCCCCCGTTCTGGAATTATAGCTAAACTTACTAAACTAGGTATAAATCCCTATGTCACAAGATGGGTTGCCAACTGGCTCACTGATAGAACCCACACTGTAAAAGTTGCAGACTCCAAATCTGACCTCAAAGCAGTGACAAGTAGAGTACCACAGGGTTCTGTGCTGAGACCTCTCCTGTTTGGTATCTACTTCTCTGAAGTACAGGCTAACACAGAAGGCCACTGGCTAATGAAGTTCACAGATGACTGCAAACTAGGAGCCACAGTCAAGTCCCCAAATGATGTGGACATCCTACAGAGACCGATGCCTGGTGTCAGAGCCATGGCCTCAAGCTCAATGCCAAAATGTGCAGTGTTATCCCGTTTGGTAAAAACTCTGTACCCATGAACTACCACATAGGCAGCAATCTACTTAACACCGAATGCATGATAAGAGACCTTGGGACCCAGGTGGACAGTAGTCTCTCCTTTGATAATCACATCACCACAGTAGTCAGGAAGTCCTTCTACATGGCACACCTCATCATAAAAGGGTTCTCATCCAGGAAAAAAGAGGTCATTGTTCCCCTCTACTCGACACTCATTAGACCCATTATAGAGTACAACTCCCCTTTTGGAATGTATCTCACAAGACATCTGCAGCAGCTGGAAAGGCCACAGAAGTACCTCACAAAGAGGATTACTGGCCTCAAACAAATGCCCTACACTGACCGCCTCAAAAAACTCCAGCTTTACTCTATAACATATTGCCTACTCCGAGGTGATCTCTGCCTAACATATAAAGCTATGTCAAACCCAGAGCTGCTGGACATGCTACACCTAAAGAAATCCCAATTCCTCCAAGCTACACGCTCTTGGGACCTAAGCCTTGTCACCACAATAAACTGGACATGCTGAAAGGATAGATTCCTGTCCCAGAGACTTCCCATACTCTGGAACAGGCTACCCATCAATGTCAAGCAAAGTTCTTCATTAGCACTCTTCAAGAAAAATCTTGATGAGTGGATGGGAAATAGGAAATACACCCCGGGGATCACTTCTGTGTCTCTGCTCGACAGTGGCACAGGAAAATAACTTTCTTGGGTGGCGTAAGCTAGGGACCTTGTTGGCTAGGCTTACGTAGGCCCTTGGGTCGATAGCCTAGTACCTACCTATGAACCTATGAACATAATTGCTGTGAACAAACAGTTTTATAACATTAAGTTTTGGTGCCAATAAATAACAACCAATAACCATCTGCTATACTTTTAAAGAGACACATAAATAGATAAACCCTTTTATATGAGTAGTTAAAACATATGAATTATAAAAAAAAAACTGTACTACATAAACATTGTAAATGACTACATAATGAATGCATATGATAAAACAATAAAACAACTAATAAATTAATAATGTCATCTTGTAATATAACTGCACTATATTTTCATGAACGGGCTACCAGGACTGGTTTAATAGGAATGCTGTCGTTTAATCCTGGATAAGTGGTGTCATCTAACAATAGCTGCCACTTCACCTCTTTTTCCCCCAATATACTCTTGATATTTCCACCCCTAGGATTATTAAAGACTTGTTCCACTATAGCAAATTTAAATTGATGATCATTCCCCTTACTTGCTACATGTCTAAAAAGGGTATTATTCATGTCCTTTTTCCTGATGTTGTATAAATGGTTGTATATTCTATTTTTAAACAGTCTATCTGTCTTACCAATGTAGTATCCTGAGCATGTCATACATTTTGTTAAGTATACTACATGCCTGCTATTACAATTCCCATTTTAAAAAATAATTTTAGATTTATTCAAATTATCTAGCTTAATACTATCTATTTCTAGAATAAACTGGCAATAGTTACAACTACCACATTTACGTGCATGTCCTGTCTTAATGTGCTTACCTAAGTTGTCACTACCATTTTCCAGGGTACTCTTGATGTTCCTGTCCATTTTATAGATAAAAGTTGGTTTATCGTCTAACATATGGCAAATATCTTCATCAGCTTTGAGAATATTCCAACTATCACATATTAGATGCTTAACATTATTAGCATAAGGCCCATATTTAACAATACAGACCCTATTAAAATGTGCAGTGTTGTCACACTCTAGACTTGTCTCCTTCAGAGGGGGATTACTTCTTAATAAGGGCTTGTATTTCTTACCCCACTCTTTACTTACAAAATTGTCTACATCATTAATTAAACCCTGTGGATATCCTCTCTCCAAAAACAAGGAGCTGATGTATTGTATTTCCTGAATCATGTCATCATATCTAGAAATCATTCTTGCTGCTCTAATACATTGTCCCTTGAATATATTTCTTGATAATTTCCTCAGATGATTGCTCTCATATTCTAAATAATTATTGCTAAAAGTGTTCTTCCTAAAAATTCTAGAATTAAACCCAAAAGGGGTACTACTAATAAGTGTATCCAGGTATACAATACTCTCTTTTCCTGCACTGTGTGTTCATTTCAAAAAAAGCTAGTCTCATTGATGTGACTAATAAAGGGATTAATGCTTTCCTGAGGCCCATCCCATAAAATGAAAATATCACCCAGAAATCTGGTATATAACCTTATATACTGATAATATATACTATTAAATAAGTGGTTTTCTTCCCAATCAATCATAACAAGATTGGCAAAAAGTAGTTTTCCATGTGCTAGCTGCACGTGGACATAAGATAAAAGCAGATTTTGGAGTCTGACCTTGAAAAGCATGTTAGAACAAATATTTCTATTAAATCAGTTATGGGTATGGAAGAGGTAAAGATGCATCACTAATATAGACATTTGTTGATCAGGTAAACCCACTGGATACAAGTGCTCCTTTTCAGAATGACCTGGGAGCACTGTATGGGTCAGTGGCATTTTCTAAATGGGACATTAGGCACATGGAGGTGTAACCTTGTACCCTGAGTATAACAAGTAGCTCATTAGAAGCTCTGATCCTTAATCATCTGCACTGACTGCCAAACTTGCAGTAGATTTTCAAGGAATATACATAAAAAGAAAACAAAAAGCAATAAGGAAAAGGGGATGGACACATTACTGGAACAGCAACTGAATAATCCTTTTCACACTTCCTTTGTTTTTGATGAAAACTGTCTGACTGTGCAGAATCAGCTAACTGCCTCATGTAGGGTAAATAACTTCCTCATCTCATATCAAATATAACCAACCCTGAGCCTGTAGTATCTTGGGGTAGATTATAGTTCTTGCAGATTTCTTCTAAGTGACAAATGGATTTTCCAGGGTGGATTTAATGAATCGGTCCTGAAAAAATTACTATGTTTCATGTATCACACTGCCATATTGTAAATAACAGAAACATGAACAATACAGCATATATGCTATAGTTTGGAATCTCAGGGATTATGGCTGTACAGTACAGAAAACGTCTACTTTATCTTAGCAAAGCACAACTCTCTGTCAGGGACATATTAACCACACACAAATACAGTCACTGTATGCTGACAATACAACTGAAACAGAGTTAAATTAAATTTAATGTCCGGGTCCTGTACACCAGACTGCCAAAGCATGTGAACATGGCTGCAATTAAATATTTTTCTGGTTGGGCTCCCATTGTGGGGAGTCTCATTCCCACACTAACTTACTTATGTAATTTCCTTTTCCCGGATGCTTTGTGATCTTGGAGTTGTAAAAAAGGAAAGAAGAAGATGCAAAAACAATACCCAGTGTCATTGTCAAGTGTTATTAACAAGGGTTCTTTTTCATCAAATGTCTGATAAATGACATGTCTTTTTATTGTACTTTTGAGGCACTGTAGCTTTGTTAAAGTGTGACATGCGAGCTAAGTTTCATTACGTTGTGTAAGTCCACAAAGATTCACAAGAGATTGAGAGCAAAAGTGGTGTAGCATTTGAAATGTGTACATGAAAATAGATGAAGAGTACTGTAAAACAGACTGAGGACAGAACAGTGATGAAAGGGAAATGCTAAGTGTTGGCCCTGTGGCTGAAAAGCAGAGCAGGAGATTCCTGGAGGTTACCTATCATATACAAGTCACTGACAACAGATGTACTGGAGAATAACAAACCCAGGGTGTGGGTTAAATATTTAACTGAATGAAAACTATAGTCAAGATACAATTTAATATTCGATGGGAAAACTCCAATGTGCTCTACAAATCATGTGGTAATGCAGAACGGTCTAAACTTTGGAAGTGGCAGGACTTAAAGAATGAGGATCCCAATGACAAAAGAAATATTCTTGATACGGTGACTGGAATGTCAGAACAGATGAGTGGGTGGACATGAGCAAACCACCAGACATCAGTAAACCATGACGATCCTAAGCTCTGCGGTACAAACTGAAAAGTCAGCAAGGACAATGGCTTAGAATTATAGGTAACTTGACTTCAGACTACAAGGAATTATATTGAGAAGTACCATGGGAGACTGGCAGCAAATGGTTACAGTGAAACAACTGTCAGAGTTTATCCCTGGAAAACAAAAGGGGAGCGATATCCTTTATCATGATAAGAAAGAAGTGCAGGGAAAGAGGCCAAAGCACTGGGATACGGTAAGATGGTGAGTAATATAGGAGTGGGAAAGAAAAATGACTCTGAAGTCAAAAAATCAAAAGCAGGAGAATGCATGTGGTTATCTTTGGCTTGGGTAGCTATTTTAGCCTCAACTTGGCTTTGATGGATTTTATTAAGCTCCTGAGTTTTTTTTTTCAGTGATAAGGGCTCTAGCAGCAGACATGATTAGAGGATTGAGCTACTTTATGTCCTCACACCTGAAGCTGTGAGCAACAAATCCCATCTCTCCACTTCCTCAGTAAGTTAATTTTACCTTGATAATAGATTATTTAATTTCAATGATTATGAATTCTCAAATAAAAGACATTGCTAGAGTATGGTGCAAAGAAATAAACAAATATTCCATCCTCACAGTTACTTACCCTACCAATACAAGGAAGCAATGCACAGACACCTAGACATCATTGTTATAATGTAATCAGTCACTGACAACAGATGTACTGGAGAATAACAAACCCAGGGTGTGAGTTAAATATTAAACTGAATGAAAACTATAGTCAAGATACAATTTAATATTCGATGGGAAAACTCCAATGTGCTCTACAAATCAAGTGGTAATGCAGAATGGTCTAAACTTTGGAAGTGGCAGGACTTAAAGGATGAGGATCCCAATGACAAAAAGAAATATTCTTGATATGGTGACTGGAATGTCAGAACAGATGAGAGGGTGGACATGAGCAAACCACCAGGCATCAGTAAACCATGACGATCCTAAGCTCTGGGGTACAAATTGAAAAGTCAGCAAGGACAATGGCTTAGAATTATAGATAACTTGACTTCAGACTACAAGGAATTACATTAAGAAGTACCATGGGAGGCTGGCAGCAAATGGTTACAGTGAAACAACTGTCAGGTGTTATCCCTGGAAAGCAAAAGGGGAGTGATATCCTATATAATGATAAGAAAGAAGTACAGGGAAAGAGGCCAAAGCACTGGGATACAGTAAGATGGTGAGTAATATAGGAGTGGGAAAGAAAAATTACACTGAAGTCAAAAAATAAAAAGCAGCAGAATGCATGTGGTTGCCTTTGGCTTGGGTAGCTATTTTAGCCTCAACTTGGCTTTGATGGATTTTATTAAGCTCCTGAGTTTTTTTTTTTTCAGTGACAAGGGCTCTAGCAGCAGACATGATTAGAGGATTGAGCTACTTTATGTCCTCACACCTGAAGCTGTGAGCAATAAATCCCATCTCTCCACTTCCTCAGTAAGTTAATTTTACCTTGATAATAGATTATTTAATTTCAATGATTATGAATTCTCAAATAAAAGACATTGATAGAGTATGGTGCAAAGAAATAAACAAATATTCCATCCTCACAGTTACTTACCCTACCAATACAAGGAAGCAATGCACAGACACCTAGACATCATTGTTATAATGTAATCAGGGATTTAACATAGACATTGTGGTTATAATGCAATCAGTGATTTAACCTAGACATCATGGTTATAATGCAATCAGCGATTTAACCTAGACATCATGGTTATAATGCAATCAGTGCTTTAACTTAGACATCATATTATAATGAAATCAGTGATTTAACCTAGACATCATGGTTATAATGTAATCAGTGATGTAAAATAGACAATATGGTTATAATGTAATCAGTGATTTAACCTAGAAATCATGGTTGTAATGTAATCAGTGATTTAACCTAGACATCATGGTTATAATGCAATCAGTGATTTAACCTAGACATCATTGTTATAATGTAATCAGTGATTTAAACTTGACATCACGGTTGTAATGCAATCAGTGACTTAACCTTGACATCATGGTTATAATGTAATCAATGATTTAACCTAGACATCATAGTTATACTGTAATCAATGTAATCAGTGATTTAACCTAGACATCATGGTTATAATGTAATCAGTGATTTACCCTAGACATCATGGTTATAATGCAATCAGTGATTTAACCTAGACATCATGGTTATAATGCAATCAGTGTTTTAACTTAGACATCATGTTATAGTGTAATCAGTGATTTAACCTAGACATCATGGTTATAATGTAATCAGCGATTTAACATAGACAACATGGTTATAATTTAATCAGTGATTTAACCTAGACATCATGTTATAATGTAATCAGTGATTTAACCTAGACATCGTGGTTATAATGCAATCAGTGATTTAACCTAGACATCATTGTTATAATGTAATCAGTGATTTAAACTTGACATCACGGTTGTAATGCAATCAGTGACTTAACCTTGACATCATGGTTATAATGTAATCAATGATTTAACCTAGACATCATAGTTATACTGTAATCAATGTAATCAGTGATTTAACCTAGACATCATGGTTATAATGTAATCAGTGATTTACCCTAGACATCATGGTTATAATGCAATCAGTGATTTAACCTAGACATCATGGTTATAATGCAATCAGTGCTTTAACTTAGACATCATGTTATAATGTAATCAGTGATTTAACCTAGACATCATGGTTATACTGTAATCAGTGATTTAAAATAGAAAACATGGTTATAATGTAATCAGTGATTTAACCTAGAAATCATGGTTATAATGTAATCAGTGATTTAACCTAGACATTGTGGTTATAATGCAATCAGTGATTTAACCTAGACATCATTGTTATAATGTAATCAGTGATTTAAACTTGACATCACAGTTGTAATGCAATCAGTGACTTAACCTTGACATCATGGTTATAATGTAATCAATGATTTAACCTAGACATCATAGTTATACTGTAATCAATGTAATCAGTGATTTAACCTAGACATCATGGTTATAATGTAATCAGTGATTTACCCTAGACATCATGGTTATAATGCAATCAGTGATTTAACCTAGACATCATGGTTATAATGCAATCAGTGCTTTAACTTAGACATCATGTTATAATGTAATCAGTGATTTAACCTAGACATCATGGTTATACTGTAATCAGTGATTTAAAATAGAAAACATGGTTATAATGTAATCAGTGATTTAACCTAGACATTGTGGTTATAATGCAATCAGTGATTTAACCTAGACATCATTGTTATAATGTAATCAGTGATTTAAACTTGACATCACAGTTGTAATGCAATCAGTGACTTAACCTTGACATCATGGTTATAATGTAATCAATGATTTAACCTGGACATCATAGTTATACTGTAAATCATGTAATCAAGTGATTTAACCTAGACATCATGTATATAATAATCAGTGATTTAACCTTAGATATCATGGTTATAATGCAATCAGTGTTTTTTAGACACTTAGACATCATATTATAATCAATGATTTAACCATCATCATCATTATAATAATGTAATCAGCGCGATTTACAACATGGTTACATATATATAATTTAATGATTTAACCTAGACATCATGTTGTTATAATGTAAATTTTAATTTAACCTAGACATCATGGTTATAGTGCAATTAGTGATTTAACCTAGACATCATGGTTATAATGTAATCAGTGATTTAAACTTGATATCATGGTTGTAATGCAATCAGTGACTTAACCTTGACATCATGGTTATAATGTAATTAATGATTTAACCTAGACATCATAGTTATACTGTAATCAATGTAATCAGTGATTTAACCTAGACATCATGGTTATAATGTAATCAGTGATTTACCCTAGACATCATGGTTATAATGTAATCAGTGATTTAACCTAGACATCATGGTTATAATGTAATCAGTGATTTAACCCTGCTACTGAAAAAGGTTCAAGGAGAATAAGTGTATTCCTGTCAACACTGAACACTTGAGTAAAATTATGCTGAAATGTATACTAAGATTAAAACTGTTGTGTCTCAGAGACTTCCTCCTTCTTTGAGGTACTGCAGTTATGTATAAGTGTAGGTGGTGGGGTGCAGAAGAAAGCCCTCCCCCATGCTTTAATGTACAATAGTTTTGCAGTCTAGTGTCTTTTTTTGGGGTGGGGGGCAATCATATTTAAATTTTCATCATTCCTGGACTTGCAATATGGGTTCTCGAACTTCCAGTAGTGTACCATGATAATCCATGCTGTAGGATCCAAAATAATAAAGTACTTGTTGGTAAATCAAGCATCTAGATAGCATTAAATATATACTTCTTAGCCTTCATGGCTGCAGTGAAAACTTTACAATGATACCCACAGGGTATTCTATAATCTGTCCATTATTAATTTGTTAATTAGTCTAAATTAGCTATGAAACTAACTTAATTGGTGGTTTATTGAGACTCTGCTTGATAATAAACTACAAATGTAGTGCTGGGATATTTCCATAAAAATTCAATGAATATACAGCAGCCATAAATTGTGAATATGTTCCAGAATGTATACCATTTAAAGTAGGTATTCTCGAGAAACAGGAAAACTGGCATGTATATGAAATTAAAATAGTGTATGAGAGGAAGATTTTCTGGACAATCAGTCTCAGAAAACTATTTATGTAATTCAGACATGCAAGGCAATGTACTAATCAAACTGCCAGCAGCATGAATAAAAAGACTGCTATAACAACACTCAGTCTCTAATTACTAGTCCATATGCCATGACCAGAAAATATACAAGCATGTACAGGGTACTTCATATGGAGGATTTTAATCTAGCCACCTCAAAGTACAAGGTTCTACCATATGGGTGGGGTGGGGACATTGAGTATATTACAATAACACACATCAGTTTTTAGAAATCTCTGTTCAATGACATTGACGAAAATAAGTGGTCAAAATATTCTCTGAACACAAAAAAAGAGAAGGCAATTTACATTAAAATAGAACCCCTGCATCAGCATACAGAGCTATCTGCCCCCCCTTGCCCCTGCACGCTAGGTACCTATTCATGGCTTTATAATAACAAAAGAATCTGTTGGACTCTGTTTTGATTATGCCTGTTACCTTATAAGATGGATTATTTACCTGTATTTGCTGATTCACTGCAGCTGAGGTGACTAAGGCTAACATATAAAACAAAAAAAAACTGTAGAGTACCATTGCATGCTTATTATGAAAATAAACACAAATGTTTGCAGACATAACATGGTCTTTATCAAGTTTAAACAAGCAAATGTGACTGCACAGGGTTAAAAAGGAAACAAGGGGTATATTTTTACAATCGTAGTGCAAATTTTCTGTGTGTATAATTTATTTTATTGAATGATTTTTGACAAATGTATTTTTTTTCAATATTATGACCTTCTGTACATAGTTCTTTAAGCACACTATGCACTAGGTCTAATCCTTTAATTCTATTGCTCATCTGTACTACATATACACTCATTCTCATTCAAACACACCTAGTACAATAACCTACCTATCGGCAAAATATCACAGACTAAATCACATTAAATACTATCGGCCTCAAGCCAAGAAATCTCTGTTCCTTATATGTAAACACCTACAACTAACACTTAACTACCAACTCCAATCAATAATAGATGGCATCCAACCTAATCGCTCTACACTTCCTACAGTTACCCATGTAGCAACCCCTACTACCACCCAACTCCCTCCTCACTATTAATAGCCCATCTTATATAAAGAAGCATAAATAAAAAAGCCCAAATACATGCTGCTCTCATAGATGTACATTCATTTGACATTCTGTGTCCTTTACTGAAACTTGGCTCAAACCATCTATACAAGACAATGATTTACTCCACCAGGATATAGCACATTAAGACTAGATAGATTAGCTAAAAAGGGAGGTGGAATAGCAATACTTTACAAGTCTGGACTACAAGTTACCTCGATTGACTCTAAGCCCCCTCCAACTAGCAATGAGGAAATACTTATCTCCAAACTCCAACTCAATAACCATAAATCTATTTATATTATTGCCATCTATCTTCCCCCAGGGAATAACTCAAACAACCTAGAAAATATCCTGAATTGGCTATCAACCAACTATCCCCAAGAGACAATAGGAGACTTTAATATAAATTGGAATAGCTGTACCTCAGAACAGCCCTCCCATCTTAATTTACATGGCTTTACTCAAACTATAAGCTCCCCACAAGGACCAATAAACAGAACAACACTGAAACCCTAGACTGGATAATAAATAGACATCACCTAAGCTATAAAGTAGGAACTCTCCTGAGGATATAGCGACCATGCTCTAACCTTCATAATCAGAGACAAGACTGATATCCAAAATCCAATTACCTATAAAGCAATGAGGAATAAAAAATTTAACCCTGATATTTTCCAAAACGAACTTAGAGCATGCAACTGGGCACCCCTTAAAAGTCTAAGTAATCTACTTTAACAGTAAATTTCTAAACATTCTCGACCTCCATGCCCCAAACCTGCCCAAAAGATACAAAACAAAACCATGAAGATCACATCAAGTTCAGACAGTTAAGAAATGACACAAAAATCAATACTGTTAGATAAAGAAAGTACTACATACAAACTCCAAAATACCCAGCAGTAAACCCCCCCAAAAAATTTTTTGGGCAGGTATAAATACTTTCACCCCCAGTACGTCGTCACCCCCACCTGTAGGTGCAGACAGGACAATACAAAAGAAGTAGCAAGACCCTTACTTTCTTCCTTCACTGATTCCATTCTTGTTCATTCCAACTCTCCAAACTCCCTCACAACCAACGGCTCACCCTTACCATACCACCCCCATTACCACATCATCCCATCTCACATCCCTCATCCGTCATCTCCTCTCCTCCTACTCAAAAACTCAAACCTACCACTACCACAGTTGCATCTTCCTGTTGAATATCAGCAGAAGACAGCAGCAGAGCCTGTAACCAAAAAGCAAAAACACACACGAAATAATATTATTGTGCCGGAGATGCAATAGCCTACCCAGTTTCCATTCTGATTAACAGAACAATCTCTGAAGGTGCAATTCCTATCACATGGAAGATTACACATATTTTCCCCCTTCATAAGGGTGGAAACTCTAGGGATCTATCCAATTACAGACCTATTGCCATACTTTCACCTTTGGCCAAAATCATGGAGAAATGCATTCATATGCAACTGTTAAAACACCTTATAGACAACAACTTGCTACCTAGCTGCCAACACGGTTTCAGGCCATTTCTCAAGTACTACTACTGCCCTTTTATCCTTCTCCAACTGTATAAATAAAAATCCTCAGCTCTTTATTGATCTCTCCAAAGCCTTCGACATGGTTAACCACAAACTTCTCATTAACACAACTGAAAAACCTGTCCCTGATACTCTTTTCTATACAATGGTTTGAATCCTACTTAAGCAATAGGCAACAACAGTCATGGGGAACAACCTATCTCCTATCTCCCCATCTCACCACTAGTGTCCCCAAAGGTTCTGGACTGGGACCACTCTTCTTCTCTCTGTCTCAATCACACCCTGTTACTGTTTATCTCCTCCCTCCTATATATGCTAATACAATGACTCCACACATCTGCACAGCCCCAAATCAGCAGACCTGCAATCTCTTACCCAAAAAAAGTGTTTACAGTTGTTGAGGATTGGTGATCAATGTCTTATCCAAAATCCTAAATAAAAAAAAAACTTTTTACTCCTTACCATAGACACACACACACACACACTTCAACTTCAACTTTACTGTCAACAACTACAAAATCATATCCCCTGACTCTAACACAAAACTCTAGGGTACTAATTGACAATAACCTTAACTTTGAAGCCCACATAAACAATACCATAAAACAGTTAACAAAAACTAGCTCACTATATATAGAATCAAATCCTTTCTTTCTTACCCCAAAGATCTACTATTGCCCAGACCCACCTTAATCTCTACCCTCTATGCCTCCTCCTATATATACTACCTCTCAAAACACCAATAAAACAAACAGTGAGTCTCCTACAACAATATTGCAATGCAATTGCAATTTGCAACTGGCTCTCACACCACCCACACCACCACCACCAACAAATCAATGGCTAAATTCTGCTTGGCTACCTACTACTAACCTACTTTTACTTAATCAATCCTGTATCATATCTAATAACACCCTGTCTTACCCACACCAATTCTTACCAACCTTATCATCCCTACTGTAACCTTAAAACCCTCAGCTACTAAAATGCTAGTACTAACACACGAAGCCAACAACAAGGCAGACTCTCTATTCTTCTCTAAACACCAAGGTGGTAAATCCTGAACTCCCCAGTGACCTCCTAAACCTCACCCATTACACAACAAATCAAAAAAAAACAAAAAATCCTTAAAATAAACACATTGGCTAACCTAGACTAACAAACCAGACTAACTCTCTCTTTCTCTTTCTTCTATATCTCTCTCTTAATCTAATTGCATAATACCTGCATACTGGAATTCCAGAAACTTAACTTGTCTTGCAACTAATTTGGACTCTCTATATCTCTTCTTCTCTCTTTCTATGTGTAGTATCTTATGTTAACACACCTTTTTCTAGTGTGTTTCACTGTTTGTACATTTTTACTTACTTACTTACTACTTCAATTACTTCAATATTTTTAATTTGCAATAGCTTAATTGTATATAGTATTTCTATTTGTTTTACTTTTTTATTTATTTTGTCTTTTTTTTTTTTAACACGTAACATTGTTTTGTACTGTCGAGAGGTTTTTCTCCTCGGCCTCTCTGCAAAAAAATGGATATGTATCAACAGCTGTAAAATAAATAATAAAAAAAAATAAAATAAAAATAAAAATAAAAATATTTGTTTGGAATATTATGGAGCTCCTGTTACGGGTCTATATTAGAACATGAAAGTTTCAAAACTTTGAATGTTCTAATATCGAACGCAATTCAACGAACACTAACAACATCAAACATTCAGAAGAGCAATTTTTTTCATAGGGAAAAAATTTGTTGTTCCGAAACACATACACACAACACAAGCACACCAAACAAACAGCAATCCACACACATACACCTAAAATCTTACATCGAACCCTACACTAAACTGTACACACATCACTAACTATCCACTTACCTTAACCCAAATGTTAACCCTAAGGTCCGTCACTATCGTACACTAACCTCACCTGCGCCCTAACCCTATCGCACACTTACGTGACCCGCTTCCTAACCCTAACTCACCTAGCCCACCCTAACCCTCACGTCCACACAATCGCACACTTACCTGAACCCGACCAGTAACTTTCCACCACAGCTCTGAAATAGCAAAGCGACAGAAACGGACAACCAAATTCTTTCCCTGGGAAAAAAACAGTTTTTTGCAGCTTCACTATTTTCAGCGTTCGCTGAATAGGGTTCGATATTAGAACATTCAAAGTTCTGAAATTTCGATGTTCTAATATAGATCCCCTGTTACTCGTTGGCCTGGAAGGTTTTCTTTCTTTATGCATTCTAAACTTAATGATAAGAAGTTGATAGTTTAAGATGCACTCTATATCTGTTTTTCTCTGACTGTGAATGTGAGAAAAGCTCTTCCAGATCTGATTAGTGATGCTGGTATTGACCATCTGGCTGTATTCTTATGTAAAGCTATCACTTATGATGTTGGCAGAAGTGTCTTCTGTGACAAATGCGTCATCTTGACGGAATTTTACTAGTCTATATCCTGGTTCATTCCATACTACAAAGCCAAGCTTGGCTGATATTCCAGTTATTCTTTGATTAGCAACTTTAGCATTCCAATCCCCTAAGATTAGGTACTGTTTCCAGAAACGGCTGCAGATCCTCATAAAACTGGTTGAAATACTCTTCCTCTACATTTGTAGTCAGAGCACAAACATATATCACTGTAATGTTCAAAGGCTTGCCTTAGGCTATGATTGAAATGAGTCTATCATTTCTTTAGTTGTAACCAATCTCTGAACTTTGAAGCCACTTTATTAAATATGAAGGCTACTTCATTCTTTTGCAAGCCTCTTGTTGACAGTAGAAGATTCAATATTTGGCTGATGCAAAATGACCCATTACACTCGATTTTAGTTCATAAATCCCCAGGATATCCATTTTTAGGTTTACTATCATTTTATCAAATTCACTGTAGGTGAATTATCATTTCTACGAAACATAAAAACAAAATTCACTACAGGCAACGACAAAAATATCAAACTCGGAAATCGTGAATGTTCGAATTTGACACAATTTGAGCATTCACCACACTTCTGGAAACAGTAAAGAACATGTTTGCAGGGGGGCAAGTCCCCCTGCACCACCCACACACACTGCTACTTAGATATACAGCCTCTGGGATTGCACTATAATGAGGGAAAGGGTACATTTCCCAATCCCCACTATAGTGCGATCTGCATCAAAATGTTGTAAATATCTACATTTTGGCATTCATTTTTCCAATTCTATCAAATGGTAGTTTTGCACTAATGTAAATCGCACAAAGTGCGATCGGAAAAAATGATAGTAAACCCAATTTTATTACTCTTATCTCATCCTTAACCAGGTTATGGTTGCCTTGGTTCATAGTGCATATATTCTAAGTTCCCGTGTCATATATTTCTTTGTAACATTATCCATTCCTTTTGCCTCTGAGCACCTCAATAGATAGGCATCTTTTTAGCTTTAATCGATTTGTGTCATTACAGTCAGCAATGAAAAGTATTCAAGTAGAAAGAATATTAAGGCAAAATAACTATCTTTGGTGGCCTTAAGAGTGTCAAAGGAAAGAAGATAAGCAAAATACAATGGGGATAGGAAATAAATCAAACATGAATTCACAGTGTTACAGCATGGCAAGAAAAGACAAGGAGACATATTTATATTAATGTAAGAAGAAGATAATAGAATGCAAAAAAACAAGAGAGTTCTTTAAGAAGATTGATTATATGAAGGGAAGCATCCAGGTAAAAATGAGTATGATAAAGGGTGAAAACAGAAAGAGCCTATCAGAAGCAAAATATATTAAGAATAGTTGGCAGTAATACATAAGAAGGACCCTAATATCACTGATACATATGATGGAATGAATGTTCTCTGAGTTAGATATCCAGGAAAGTAAAGTTGAATGGACCCTAGAAAACTTTGCTAATAAAAAGACTACAGGAAGTGATGAAACCAGATGAATTGTTAAACCTGCAAAATAATGCTGTTGGTTGGTGGTGCAGTGTTGCTTGGAATTTGCCAGGAAATTTGAGGAATACAGTAGTGTCCATCAGATTTAAAAGTATTAGATTATATTTCAATCCAAAAATGGATAACCCCAGGTCTACTCTTCCTATCTGCTTTTACATCTTTCTACTCTTCCTATCTGCTTTTACACTTCTCCTTCCCAATTTTTCTTCCATATACGATCCTATCACTATGCCTCCACCTCTAACCTCAAATTATTTAAAACATATCCTCCTTTTTCTACTTTTTCTTTACCTCATCTCATTTGAGATTACTCTACCTTCTAACCTCATATGAACAACTTAGACTCAAAGAACCATACATTTTCACTCAGCATACTAACTCACCTTCCCATAACACATTCCATCCATTCTCAAACATTATTTCTTCTCCCAACTACCTTCTTGCAAAATTTCATAGAAAATTCCACATTTCTTACACTAATCGCATATACAGAAAATCTTTACACATCTTCACCCAACCCTTTAATGTAAAAATAAGATTACTTCTCTCCCATCTAGCAGGTGGCATTCATCCCAACCCTGGCCCAAATATCACTGCTACTATAACCCCCCTCTGTCCTCCACCCTCATACTCAAACTTATCCTCATAACCCCCAAACTCCCTCTCTATAGCTCACCTTAACATCCGTAGCATTAATAATAAAATTGCCCGCCTCCATGCACTGCTAGACATACATTCATTTGACATCCTTTGCCTGTCTGAAACCTGGCTCAAACCAACAACCCAAAACAGGGAGATTACTCCCCCTGGCTATAACATCTTCAGACTAGATTGCAAAGCCAAAAAGGGTGGTGGGATAGCAATTCTTTATAAAACTGGATTGCAAATTACTGTCATCTATGAAAAACTTCCCTCTGTAAGTAATGCCGAAATCCTTATCTCCAAACCCCAGCTTAATTCCCACAAATCCATCTATATAATATACACCTACCTCCCCCCTGGAAATAACATTAGTACCCTAGAAGAGATCATTAGCTGGCTTGCTATTCAGTTCCCACAAGAAACCATAGTCCTGGGCGATGTTAATATAGACTGGAAAACCTGCACCTCTCTACACCCCCCTCCCTCCTAAATCTTCAAGGTTTTTCTCAAACCATTCATGACCCAACTAGAACTAACAAATCTAACAACAAAGAAAGCATATTGGATTGGATTCTGATAAATAGTCGCCAACATACTTATACAGTAGGGACACTACCTAATGATTTAAGTGACCACGCTCTTACTCACCTAATCAGACATAAAGCTGCTACCCCTAACCTAACTAAATATAAAATGGTCAGAACAAATAAAAATTTTAACCCTGAAAGCTTCCTAGCAGAACTCAGTGCTTGCAACTGGTCCCCTCTTAAACTACTGTCTCTGCATGATGCTGTAGCTTACTTCAAGTCCAAGTAACTTTCTATTCTAGACTCTCATGCTCCCTTAAGATCAATTAGAATTAGCTCAAAACCTGCCCCTTGTCTCTCAAAAGATACACGGCATAAAATTATACTGAAAAATAAACTCTGGACCAAGTACCGTAGCACTAAAGATCCCACCGACCAACTTAACTTTAGACAAATCAGAAACTCCACCAAAAAAGTGGTACTTCTAGATAAAAAAACTACTACTGCCATTTACAACAAACTAACCAACAAAATCCACAAAAGTTCTGGGCAGGAATAAATAGTCTCTTAAAACCTGGCCACTCTGACACCCCTTGCCCCATAGGCACTTCCCAAAACAACCCTAAACAAACCGCTGATGCCTTCAATACATTCTTTACTGAAACTGTCCAGTCTCTAGCTAATCAATTATCTCCCAATATCACCTCTCAGTCCACCTCCCCTAATACTTCTATTCCCACATTTCAACTGCAACCAGTACCTACATCACTTATTTATTCTCTTCTCCACAAACTTAAAGCATCCTCTCCATCTGCTGACCTTCTGCCTGCTCAGTATCTAAAAACTGCAACCAAACCACTAGCCTATCCCATTTCCATTCTGATTAACAGAACCATTGTCAAAGGCTATATTCCTTCTGTCTGGTAAATTTCACATATTATTCCCCTGCATAAAGGTGGAAATTCAACAGAACTCTCAAACTACTGACCCATAGCCCTACTCTCCCCTGGCTAAAATCATGGAAAAATGCATACAAAAACAACTTAATCACCTGTTGAATAACAACCTATTTGCTGACTGTTAACATGGCTTCAGTCCTTTCCACAGCACCACTTTAGCCCTCCTTTCCTTTACTGACTGTATCAACAAAAATTGAAATAATAATATCCTTACCTCTGCTCTCTTTATTGACCTATCCAAAGCCTTCGATATGGTCAATCACGAGATACTGTTAAATTTACTTAAAACATTCTCACTAGACTCAAGAGCTAATATACAGCTCAGCAAGCTCCTGCCTGATGCCCTGCAGAGTTCTACAGCAGCAGAGAGACAAAAAAGAGACTTTGGAGTGATAAAGTATAATTTTTCTGCATTTTCTTGCTGCCTTTAGCTAATTCCGACTAAAACGCCGATTTTCTAGAGTTTCTGTGATTTAAAAAGCTTGTTTCAGCTACATATTGTACTTATTTTACTGCCTGAACTTTAACAAATTTGTTTTTGTGTTTAAATTACCTGTTTAACTGTTGTAGGCTACACACTCAAGTGTGATAGCCATTTCTGTGCATTTAACGTGTTTTTTGATTGTATCTGCTTTATTTTCTGAAAAAAAAATACTTGTTTTCCCCTCTTTCTAAGCTAGTTTAGTCCAGTTTTCAGGTTAGTGCTGAATTCAGGGCTGTGTTACAAGTTTCTGTGTTTGCCCATGCCTAACTTGGATAGAAGGAAGTTTCTCTGTTCACTGTGAGAGAGGGAGCTCTGAGCATCCTAGCTGTCCCTGGAGGAGTGGTTTCAGCCCAGAAATTAGTAGTTTATTGGCCATTTTGGGCTATTTTCTATCTCTTTAATTTCCGTTCTATAAAACCTGCATTTGCGCAGTTTTGCATGCCGAGCAGCGCCGGTTAGCTAGGTTATAACTATTCCCGGCTCCACAAAGTCTACTTTTCAATTTTTCTCTTAGAACTAGACAAACTTCAACTTAAGCACTCAAATCATTCACTTCTCATCCCGGCACTTGCCCAAAACTCATAGCAAGAACTAATAAACCTTAGCACTAGTGCCCCCTATACTGTAGAGAAAGACCAAGGCTCTCTATTTGACCTTACTAGCCAATCAGTAAAACAGTTTACTGTACCTATCCAGGTATGTCCAAAGGGCAGTTTCAGGTGTACTCTCCAGTCCAACTGGTGAATCTGGGCATTTTGAGGCAATGTTACAATTCCCTCATGTACACAGACAACCCTCTCCTCCTTCCACCAAACACTAATACATGCGAGAGATGCAATTATACAGCCAAACTGGAGGCTAAGCTCTCTCAACCCAAGACTGGACCAGGCAGTCAAGAGGAGAAGGGAATTACTTGCATCACACCACCAGTCTCACATAGACGTATGAAACCAGCACTGGCAAAAAACACACATAAATACACAAAAACATACTCGGAGGCTCTAAATAAAAATCTGCAAAAGCAACAGAGACTTCCAAAGCAGACATTCAAGCAACCTCCACCCCCAACACAAACCATGAAACACATACTTCACAAAACCAGTGTGCCACACAATCACAGCCCTTAAGGCAAAATAACATACCCAACACACTAGTAATAGGTGACTCTATAGTCAGGCTGACACTGACGTCCCACTCACTAGGCTGAACAAGGAGAAGGTTACTGTTAGTTGTCTGTCGGGTGTCATGATCCGCCACATAACACAAGCGTCACTCCAGAACAAGTACAAATATGACTCTGTCATTGTCCATGTTGGTGTGAATGACCTGAGCCGTACCTCCCTGGACTACATATAAAGAGACATGGAGGAGCTCTCTGATCATGTAGCCCAGGCTAGTATGACCCTGACCCTGAGTAGCATCCTGCCCTCACCAAGAATGATACCACGGTATAGAGAAAAAAATTATCAATTTCAACAACTGGCTAAGCTTCTGGTGTCATTCAAAGGGGATTGAGTGTCTGTCAGCCTGGGATGACATGCTCGACAAGCCACGCTGCTTTGCTAGAGATGGCTTGCACCTGTCACCCTTAGGCTTTTGACTACTGGCCAAGGCTCTTGCCACCCCCATAGTGCCTTTATTAGGCAAGTCTAAAAAGACAAACCCACACCGTAAATAGCACAAGTAACAAAAAACTGAGGTTAATGCTGCTCAATGCCAGAAGTCTAAACCTCAAAATGCATGCACTCGAGGCACTCCTCAGTATGGAGAAAAATTGATATATGTGCAGTAACAGAAACCTGGTTTAAGGCTCCAGAAAGCACCCTAGCACTACCAGGCTACAACTCATACCATACTTTTCGGTCACAAAACCCAGACCGAAATACAAAAGGCAGGGGAGTATCCATATTCATCAAGGATACCCACACCTCCAGGTTAGTGGCACAGCATGATGCTTCAGAGATCATCCATAGGTTCATAGGTAGGTACTAGGCTATTGGCCCTAGGGCCTATATAAGCCTAGCCAAAAAATGTACCCTGGCTTTCACCACCCAAGAAAATTATTTTACTGTGCCCCTGTCGAGCAGAGCCACAGAAGTGACCCTGGGGTGAATTTCCCATTTGCAACTAAGAATGGGCAAAACTGCCATTCAAATTATAGCTTGCTGCAGATCACTCACCATGTCCCAGGACCCCACTCCGCATTCCTGGAAACACTGGAAAACATAAAGGGCCTACCAAACACCCTAATATTGGGTGATTTCAATTACCCAAGCATTAACTTGGAGAAATACTGAAGTATGAACTCCCTTGCTCAACATTTCCTAGAATTTATAAACTCAAACACCCTGGATCAACTGGTCAACACCTCCACCAGAGGTGACAACATATTGGACCTGGTCATCACAAGTGTGGGTGACCAGTGTTCCACACTGGAGGTCAACTCCTCGCTGGTTAGATCTGACCATAAACTAATCACTCTGGATATCCACATTCCGCGACCACCCCTGGTCAAAGAAACCACCATGAAAAACTTTTCAAAAGCAAACTTCACGTTACTTAAGACCGAAGTGGGAAGATTCAAAGCCCCCATGCTAAAGGATAATGCTGCCCAAGCTGCAAAATCCTTTACTAATGCACTCTACAGGCACCTACAAGAATGCATGGATCATGCTATCCCAAACAAAACCAAGACTCACTCCTCCAAGAAAAGGAAACCAGTCTGGTGGACCCCTGCCATAAACAAGCTATACAATAGAAGGAGGAAACAAGTACAGAAAAGAGTAAAATCCCAAGAAGGGAAGACATCCTTGATCAGTATCAGCAAGAAACTACATTCCCTCATAAAATAATCCAAGGCTAGCTTCGAAAGAAAAATTGCTATGGACTCCAAAGATAACCACAAGGCATTCTTTTGCTATGTCAAGAATCTAAGTGGCAATTCTCAGATCTGCTAGGAGTTAGTGCAGAATGGCACAAAATACACTGAGCCAACCAATATAGCCAACATCCTGGCAGACAGATTCAGTGCAAACTTCACTCCCTCTCACCCCCAAAAGAGCCCATAACTATAACAGAAGAATGTAGTGCCCCTGAAATCACAGACACTCAGGTTAAAACAGCCCTCTCCAAAGCCAAAAACACAGCATTAATGGGACCATATGGTGTCCTAGGCTGTGTCCTACATGAGCTCAAAGATGAACTAACCCCTCACCTAAACACACTGTTTAAACTCAGCCTCTCCACAGGCTACATTCCCACAGAGTGGCGCACAGCAATGGTTATTCCGCTCCACAAAGGTGGAGCCACAACAGACCCCAGGAACTATCTCCCTATAAGCCTGACTAGCTTGGTCTGCAAAGCTATGGAGCACATCATCATGGTTCTCATTAACAGAGACATTGGAAACCTCCAAACACTGGACCCTACCCAGTTCTGCTTTGTTAAGGGCAGATCATGCCTCCTAAACCTGGTGGACTTCTTTGAGACAGTTACCAAGGCTATATAGACGAGGGAAAGGTGGTCCACACGAGCCTACCTAGACCTTGCAAAGGCTTTCAACACCATTCCGCACTCAGGTATTATAGACAAGCTCACCAACCTGAACATAAACCCCTATGTCACGAAATGGGTTGCCAACTGGCTCACGGACAGAACCCACATAGTAAGAGTTGCAGGAGCTAGGTCTGACTCTAAACCAGTTACAAGTGGCATTCCCCAGGGCTTGGTCCTAGGACCCCTCCTGTTCGGCATATACTTCTCAGAGGTACAGGCAAGCACAGGAGGACTATGGCTGACCAAGTTCACAGACAACTGCAAACTAGGGGCTATAATTGACTCTCCGACTGACACAGACATCCTCCAAAAGGGTCTCACTGAGACAGATAGCTGGTGTCAAAACCATGGCTTCAAGCTAAATGCCAAAAAATGCATAGTCATCCCCTTTGAAAAAACAAAGTACCCACAAACTACCACATAGGTGGTAGCCCCCTAAATATGGAAGACGTAATAAGGGATCTGGGGACCCAAGTAGATAGTAACCTCTCCTTTGATAATCACATTGATAAGTGGTTAGAAAATCCTTCTGCGTGGCCCACCTAATCACAAAAGAGTTTGCATCCAGATCAAAAGAGGTCATTGGGCCCCTCTACACATCACTCATCAGACCCATCATAGAGTACAATGCCCCATTTGGGATGTACCTTGCAAGATACCTGCAACTACTGGAAAGACCACAGAAGTTCCTCACCAAGAGGATCACTGGCCTCAAGCAGATGCCCTATGCAGCACGACTGAAGAAACTTCAGCTGTACTCGGTTGCAAACCGCCTACTCAGAGGTGATCTCTGCCTGACATACAAGGCCATGTCCAACCCAGAATTGATGGACATGCTCCACCTAAAGGAAACCATATCCCCTCAAGCCACATGCTCCAGGGATCTAAACCTCACTACAACAATAAATAGGACTTGCTGGAGGGATAGATTCCTGTCCCAGAGACTTCCCATGCTCTGGAACAAGATTCCAGTCTACATTAGGCAGAGCTCTTCGCTAACCCTCTTCAAGAGAAACCTTGACGAGTGGATGGGAAACAGAAAGTTTACCCCAGGGATCACTTCAATAGCTCTGCTGGACAGAGGCACAGGGAACTAATCTAAGGGGGCAGCGAAAGCCAACACATTCTGGCTAGGCTTATAAATGCCTTCGGGCAGATAGCCTAGTACCTACCTATGAACTTATAATGTGGTTCCACTCCTATCTTCATAACAGACAACAGGCAGTGCTCTGGCACAATAACTTATCCAACCACCTGCCCATTACCCTCGGAGTACCACAAGGTTCTATACTTGGCCCCCTTCTGTTTTCTATTTTTTATTAATGATCTCCATACTAGTATTTCCTCTGCAACCTGTATACAATATGCTGATGATTCTACTTTGATTTGTTCTGCTTCACCCCCTCTGAACTGCACTCTATCACCCAACAGACTTTCCAAACCATTGAAACTTGGTTCCTAAAATGATGCTTAATCCTAAACCCCAAGAAAACCAAACTGTTACTGTTCTCCCCCACCCGAAAATCCTCTCCTCTCAACTTCTCTGTCTTGTCTAGTAATGGCACTGACATATCACCTGACCCCACAACAAGGGTCCTCAGAGTAGAGACAGACAATAACCAATGCTTTGACTATCACATCAACAACACTATAAAATGAATTAACAGAAAACTAGTCTCCCTGTATAGAATTAAAGCATTCCTTACTCCACTTACCAGAACTTCCATTGCCCATTCCCATCTGATTTCTTCTCTCCTTTATGCCTCCACTATTTACACATACCTGTCCAAATCTAACCTCTGCAAACTGGTTGTTGCTTATAACAGTACTGCCAGATTTGCCTCTGGCTCTACTTTTAGAACCCACCACTGCATAAACTTAAAGCAATTAGGATGGCTAGAGCTGCAGAATCTGATCTTATATCACCAGCTTACCTTAGCCCATAAAATCCTCTACAAACCCACTAACACCCCTATACTCCCCTCCCTTATCACTCCTTACTGCAACCTTAAAAGCCTATGTTCTTCTAACAAACTTCTTATATCAACTTGCAAATCCAATAATTTGACAGGCAAATCCTTGTTCTCAAACACAATAGGTAAAGCCTGGAACTCTCTTTCTGACAACTTCACTGCTATCTCTTCTCTTCCCTGTTTCAAATCCCAACTCAGAACTCAACTCAAAACTCACTGGCTCTGCCCCTGCACTAACCCTGACTAGCTTTCAATGTACTACTAGTACTTTCTATTCTCCTTCATACAAATCTTACACTAAATCTTTTCTACTGTCATGCGTAATTTGTATACCCTTAGTCTGTAATTAATTTCTAATTGTTGCTTCTGTAAGAACATGCTAATGCTAATACTATTATATTTTTTTCTCAATGAACTAAATTTGTAAATTCTGATATTAATGTCTGTATCTGAAGCTTTTCTCCCTGGGCCTCTGCTGAAAATGGATATATATCCACCTGGACCAGCCCGGTAAACAAATGTAAAATAAAAAAATAAAATAAAGGTTTCTTCATATTGCTGTACAGTTGTACTTGTTCCACTTGCTAGCAAGGTAGTGTTGAAGATCTGATAAACTAGACTCCAGAAATATATAACCTGTGATCTACCAGATGTACAGTCTGTTTTTTTGAGGGAGTAGAGGCATTAGAGATCATATTGCCAACATCTCAGTTATAAACTGTTGGATATGCTTATAGAGTCATAGCCTTTCCATGAATATTTTTGTTAGTTTATTATTTATCTGTATATTAATTCTGTTTGTCTGTATTGTTGTTTATGTACATATGTTTTAATAATGTATGTGTCTCTGTTATTTTATCGCTATTATTGCTATTAAGTTTTTAATATAATGCTTGCAATTAATTTGTTTTTAAATAATATTTAGAAGTAGACAGCGATTAATTGACTGATAATTGGGTCAGCCAAGTACATGTTTTTTGTGTTCTTTGTTTTAAATATAATTCTTGTTCCATTTCTTGTTTGCAATAAAAATGCCAACATCTGCTAGATGATAAAGAAAGCAATGAATTTCCAAAAATACTTATTTTTGCTTTATTGATTACTTTAAAGCCTTTGGCTTTAGAGACCACAACAAACTGTAAGAAGATACCACATCACCTTATTTGCCTCCTAAAAAATCTGTAACCAGAATCAGAGCAACAGCTAGAAATGAATATAGTATAATTGATGGGTTCAAACATGGGCTAATGTTCTGATACAGCTGTATACTGATGTAGTGTTTAATTAATTTATATGCTGAATATGCAATACAAAATGGGTTAGAGGAATGAGACAGTAGAATCGAAATTGCAGGTAGAAATACTAACATCAGGTATGCCAGATGATACCATTCTGCTGGCTGAAAGTGAGGAACAGAGCCTGATGATAATGTTGAAGGTAAAAAATACAATAGCTGCCTTACTACACACCAAAAAAACAGCACTTAGCCCTATGAGTTCTTTGCAAGTAGATGGGGAAAGTGAAGGCAGTGACAGATTTTGTTTTCCTCAGCATAAAGTTGACTGTAGATGGTGATTGCATCCATAAAATTAAAGTTGCTTCTTTCTTGGAAAAAAAAGCTCTGTAAAATCTTGATAACATTTTAAATAGCTAAGACATCACATTTTAAATAAAGGTCAGTTAGAACATAGAAACAATCCATGGCAATTGACCACAAGGGCCATAAGATGCCTAGCCATATACACCTTGAATTAGGTACTTAAAAGTTCATGCCTCCCTTTTCAAGCACTTAATAGTGCTCATCTCCCAAATCAAGCAGGGCTGAATATGATAATCATGGTATAAATTTGTGTCTATCCATCAAAACATCAAGATTAGCTTTAAAGGTAGTCAAAATAGTCAAAGTATTACATTGTTTGTCCCAGAGTTGTAACTTATTCCATAGGCTAGGAATATGTTGAATTAGAACGCTGTCGCTTGAGTGATTCCTTTCTATATGCTGGTATAGACTGCGTTTACCTAGTGCCAGTGTTTGTAGAGCCACTAGTTTTGATAAGAAAGAGAAGCTCAAATAGGATTTGGTCTGTCATGGTTCAAAAAACAAGACTCAGGTCACCTCGGAACAGCCTAAAAGCTACTGAGTATAGTGAGAGCTGTGCTAGGATAGATGAAAGTTTTTAGGCCTTTCATTTTCTTGCTAAGGTATGATCAGGGCCTTTCTAGTTGGGTGACATGCTTTAATTTACATATATCAAAGCAGGAGGTGTATTCAATGACAGGTTTTATAAGGGAAGAATACAGTGGCAGATGACTTCTTTGGATATTGAAGTGATTCCCCTGGGAAGTAACTGGGCCACATAGAAGGATTTCCTGACTATGGTGGAAACATGATGATCAAATGAGGCAGAATTGTCCACATAGGTAACCAGGCCTCTTATGACCATACATGTCTGAAAGGGAGTACCATTTAAAACATATCAAGTGGGAACAGCTTTTCTACTGAATGCTACTACACTGCACTTTTTTGCATTTAACTTGAGACCATTTTCAGTGCCCCTTGCTAGAAATGTTTAGTTTCAGTAGGTGAGTGGATAGCAGTGCCTAGCTTGCTGCCATCAGCAAACTTGGTGAAGCACAGTTCTGGGATATTGGACTAGATATCACAAAATAAATGACAAACACTAGAGGTCCCAGCAATGATCACTGAAGTACTCTTCTTGTTAAAATTTTATTTTCAGAGAGGTTACGAACAACTTTAACAACCTGGTATCTGTCAGATAATCAATTTATAATCCAACAGACAACATGGAGGTTTACATTTTCTATTTTAACAATGCCAGCATGGAGAATAGTGTCAAAAGCCTTGACCAGATCAAGATAAGCTGGGTGCACTGAGTGACCACTGTCCACAGCCTCTGTAATCTTTGCAAAAAAGCTAGTAGGTTCAGGAGACAGGATCTGCTCATCACAAAACCAAACTGATTGAGATTTAGATCCCTTAAGTTGCCTGTGTCTGCATAAATAAGTTCTGTTATGATACATTCCATGGCTTTGCATATAAGTTTTGTGAGGTTGATGGACCTATAACTGTAGGGGAAAGGTTGGCAACATGATTAAAGTCTTAATCTCATAGATACAAGGTACAAGGTTTGATTCTGACCCCTGGTTATTGGCTATATTATTGGTTATTAAGTTTGTAGTAGTCTGCAGACTGATACCCTAGTATTTACCTGTGAATATGTTGAAGGGCCACCCATGTATAATGGAGTCACTGTGGCTGTTCTCTAGGCATCCAGTACCAAACATGTGGCTAGACTGAGAATGAACAGTTTAAGTAGAGACTCGGATACTACATACTTGACATCATACTTCTCAAGCTTACCTCACTATAAGGAATGTGCCTCATTTGCAGTCTTAAAAAGTTTATGTTCCTCAAAGTTCCACATTGAAAGGGTCTGTCACACATTCAGTATTAGGAAATTTTTAACTGATATTCATGGTAAATAGAAATGAATCATAATAATTAATTAAAATATATTTTTTTATAAGTAAAAGGAGCATATTTAAACCATCCTGTGACCTTCCTGGTTGAAGCTGTTAGCAAGCCATTAGTATGTGTTCCACATTTTGCCCATTTGTTCCACATTATAAGGGCTAGTGTTCCTCATTTTGGAGATGGAAGGTTGAGAGCTATGCTTGACATTAATGAGAATGCAGCCTGGTTTGTTGTTTGGTGCCATTGAAGTGTTACTTTTAGACTTTGACAGAGATTTTAAGACGTGTTCCAAGGTAATTTCAGAAAAAAAATTTTTTCAGATACCGCGAGCAACAATGTGGGTAGTGTGGGTAAAGCTTGCACTAAATTTGTCTGCTAATATATTGGCTGTATCCTTGGAATGTCATTATAAAAGAGTTTAGTGCATTCTTGGGCATTATTCCTTAATTTTTTGACATAACTGTAGAAAGATTAGTAGTTCCCATTGGCATCTGTGGTTGACCTTAAGCTCTTACTCTGTTAAACATTTTCTAATAGTGCTCTTAAGTTCCTTGCTTGCATGTTTCTTTGTGGTCCTGAGAGAAGGGGATGAGAATTTCTTAAAACTTTTAATCATTTTCTGTCTTTTGTTTTATATTTTTTGTTGATATAGGTGTTCCACCAGAGGGGTTAATTGCTGAATTTACCTTTATATTTAGGGAAGACAGGTACTGACTTCTCTATGCAGTAGTTTCAGTACTGGTAAAAGTCAGAAATGAATATGGCAGCTGGGTCCATTTGCAGGGGATCGTTTGTAATTTTGCATGGGTCTACTACAAGCTTAAGTAGGTTTGCCTTGATGAATTCTCTAAAGACAGTCTCATTTAATGGCGGGTGACACCACTAGGCCTGAAAAGAAGATGACTGACTTTTGGTCATATTTAACTTGGGATGAAGAGATGTGGGTTGGAGTACAGGCAGGGTCTTGGTCAGTAAGAACCAGGCTCCTATTGCTACTTCTATTATCTAAAGAGCACAAATGTGGCGGGGCATGGTAGAGAGTTTAAAAAGATTTAGGATCGCTATTTTTACACAGGTGTGACAGCACAGGATAAGCCTCTCCAATGTAATATTTATAAGAAAAAAAATGAAAAGCTAATGGAAAGCCAAATAAACAGAACTTAACCATGGTTTTCTAATTATGGTTATTCCAAACTGGATTGTTGCCTTTCTGACATGTAAAGTAAATAGACGTGAAATGGACATATACATAAATTATACCAAATGTAAACAAATGTTGCTGGAAGGTAGCTTTTAAACCTATAAGACAAACAGTATTTCAAAACTTATTATATCAGGTAGTTAGTTGCTTAGTTTGTTAAAAATAGTGTGTATGAGGTCTTTCCACATTGGAGCTAATCATTTATTTGACATTTATTTATTTGACATTTGTTGACGGGGTTAGTCCAGCTGAGCTGAAGCCCTTTTTCAGTGGAGACTCAGGGAGAAAAGCTCCACAATACATAATGTCTTAATAACATAACTATATAAAAAGCAATACATCGCTACAAAAGTATAGTTACCAGGAGTAACAATAAACTAAGTTAAAATAATAGACATTAAGATTCCAAATGATTAGTCAGTACACCTGTTACAATACAGAGCATAAAAATCCAGTAGAGAAATGACATCCTTCATCATCAGTTTAGCTGAATAGCTGCAGAGTGTATAATTACTTATAACAGAGTAAACTCTATTTGAGTCTAAATAAATCATGCAGGTACAGGAAGACAAGTAGAACTTGTAAGAGTGATGTAGAGAAACATTAGTGGATAAGAAGGGTGAAATAGGTATGAAAGAAAAGTGAGGGAAAATGGGAGAGAGAAAAAGTCAGTCAGGGGGACAATTGCACAGACATAGCCATGAGTTGCTTAGGTGTTTTATTACAGCATTTCTGAACTGTTTTTTAGGCTTAATATTTCGAATGTCCAGTGGAAGTTTATTCCAGTTCTCAGCTGGGGAATAGCTGTAAAGGTTCTTGCCTATTTTGATTTTTGGCTTGTATATAGAAAGGAGGTGTTGTTCAGAGCTCTGAAGTGTTCTGAATGGGGAGTAGGGGGAGATGACAGAGGTAATGCTGGGACAGAAGGGGGGCAGGTGCAGTATGGAATGAATTACCTGAAACTTAAAGAGGAGACGGCTGTGGGGAAGCTCTAACCAATTTAGTTTCCAGAGGGCTAAGCAGTGATGAGAATAGTAGGGGTGTTCAGCAGGGACACATTATAACTTGTGTTGTATCTCCAGTATTGTTTCGTATATTTATGAGAAGTTTCACCCTAAACGTATATCTGCTTTTCTCTAAGTAGATCATTTATCTGTTAGTGCACTACTGCAGGGGTATTGTTGTTTCAGCTTATTATTAAACAGTTATCATAAAGCTGTATGACATGTTTTATCATTTTATGATACAAAGTATTTCTGCCTGCAGGATACATAACAAATCTAAAGAATTAAAGTACGCAATGGTTTTAAAAGACATCACCAAACCTGTACACGTGCAAACAGATACATCACTGGACCAGATTAATATACATGCAATTCTACTTATCATTTCATATTGATGGACTAAAACACTAATAAATTAATTGTGTGTACCTTTCAGCTCTAACAAATGATTAAAGTGACATTTGCAACTAGAATCAACAATATAGCTCTTTCTGTACTGAAAAGCCTACTTACTTGTAGATTATGCCATGAAATCCTAAAACCATTTTTCATAGTCTTGTTAATGTAACAACTTTAAGTGATTAAAATGCAGATTAGACCATTGCTGACACTCTCAGTTAGAACTGGATATAATGAAGGTGAAGAACAGCGCAATCATTATTAATTAATTACAACATAGTACAACACCTTTCTAAGATGCAGCTTTATTGCTCTTTAAAAAGAAGTAATAATGTTTTCTGTATGAAAGTAGAATTAAGGACACGGACTAGATATTGAATACATGTTGTGATCTTGGTTTTCTTCCTCTTAGAAAATTAGTCTTTATGGTTTGCCCTATAAAAAGGAAAAAAATACATATTTAGAAGAAAGTCATCCCTTGTAATATACAGAGACTTTAGCTATAATCTAAAATGTAACATACAAAATCCTTCACTAGTGAGTGAAAAGTATAAAAAGTCTTAAATTATCCAAATTTGATCAGCAATTAAAGGAGTAAATTATTATTCAAGGAAGACATCAACACTTTTATTTTTACTGCTCTTTAATATTTTCCTCTCACCAAAGCATTGTTTAACCCTTCTGTTAATTACATCAGGAAATTCACTGGAGGGTCCATACATTGTCTAAGATTCAGAAAGAGCTGCTGCCTGTGGAAATCCCTACAATAGTCTGCTATTGCAGATCCCTACCATAGGCTGCTATCACTGGCTGCAGCCCTTTCTGATTCAGAAACAGGTCAATTTCAGTGATTCTACATGGTGTAGAGGGTCACCATGGTGGGCCAAATCCACAGCCATGGTACATGCTAGTGAAGCATTCTGGAACAGAAGGCTATGGTAATTATGCACATGCTCACACTGGGAAATGTCTGCAGTAAGGCATTTACAGAGCTGAGTGATGGCTGTGTAACTGCGGTGGTGGTGCTGCGGTAGCGTTGTCACCTCACAGTTAGACGTTGCCCATTCGATTCTCAGAGCATCTTCTGTGTGGCGACATGCATGACTGGGCATTCCT
Source organism: Protopterus annectens (assembly GCF_019279795.1). NCBI lineage: Eukaryota > Metazoa > Chordata > Ceratodontiformes > Protopteridae > Protopterus > Protopterus annectens. The sequence goes on from NC_056741.1 coordinate 374,537,822, forward strand.
TCATTGAAGGTTGTGCGTTAGGCCCGGCAAGCCAGCACATAAAAATCTACTGCCAATCATTAGCAGACCGGAGTGCCACTGTGGCGACCCCTAACCGGGAAAAGCCGAAAGACACAAGTGATGGCTGTGTAAATTAGCTCAGCCTGACATATTAATGAACATGGATGTGATTCCTGTTTGTAGTCAATGAGTGAGACTACATAGAAGGCAACATCAAGTAAGTGTCTGTGGAGAGGGAGTGTGTGTGTGCGTGTGTTTGCGTGTGTGTGTGTGTGTGTGCGTGTGTGCGTGTGTGCGTGTGTGCGTGTGTGCGTGTGTGTGTGTGTGTGTGTGTGTGTGTGTGTGTGTGATTGTGTGTATGTGTGTCTACAGAGCTATGAGTGGTCTCTGGTAAGTGTGTGCATGTGTATGTGAATGTTTGTGTGTGTGTGTGCTCACACATGCGTGTGTGTGCATTTGAATGTGTGCATGTGTATATGGGAGAGAGAATGAGGGAAGTGTTTATGCAAACATGTTGCATGACCCACCAATGGTGATTAATACAGGAAAGTCCTGATTAGCACTAGTGGTAATACCATACAATTCAGATACATGCAAATTAGCTGATAATGAGGTATATATACATTGCAGTTAGCTATGTCTCTGAACTGCAGTTTTTGCTATCGGTGGCAGTAGTTTCTGCTCATGGTGGGGTTCTTTCTGAATCACAGCCATCTTGTACTGTAAGTAATTTTTTTGGAAGTATGTTTTGGAAATGTGGACAAATTATATTGGATTGTCAAAAGTTGAATAAGCACACCAAGCATTATAAAGCAGAATGAAGAACACAAAGTTAGAAAGTGACTATTTCTTACAGAAGATACAACATTACCCCTGATATGCAGGTTAGAAGGCTATATTTAGACATTTTATGTTCATTTGTGTAGAGGATATGGAAAAAGGAACAAAGAGAGGACAAAGACATACTAAAGGAGTAATGTAACTTTAGGTTCAGGTGTATACATTAGTTAATATAACATGGCTTTAACAATAATTATCTAAGAGTATTCAACAGGAATTATAATCACCTCACATTTACCTTTTAAAATCATGCAAAGTCTGTACTAAAGCAATGAAAAAATGGGTTATACTTTAAGATAACATATTAGAAGAGATGAGACTTGCCTTATTATCGTGCTTAAGTCTTATATAAGACTCATTTTAGAATTTAACAACGTGTTTTGGTTGTACAATCCAGGACAATTACACATATTAGAAGATGTACAGTGACAATTTACTGAAAAAGTGTTTCATTTAAGGATCTTGACTATGACAGTAGATGCAGGCATCTAAAGTTGTATTTGGTCTTTTACAGATACGTTCAAGGAAGGTTAATAACTGCATACAGTGTTTTTCATGACCAGGTTTAAGACCTATTTTCAATATGAACAGGTTTTCAATTAACAGGGTTTTGAGACATAATAACCTGAATTTCAATAACTAAACTTAAATGCACATTTAGTAATAATATAATGGCTTCATTATGGAAAAATATCCCTATTAATATTTGTTTATGCAACAGCTTAGCAGTTTAAGAAATCACTTGACAACTGGATGGGTAACAAAGTAGCTAAGCCATATTTTAGAGAAACTGTGTTCCTAGTTGGCCTTAGAGCTTGAATACTATAAATATAATTATGAAATCATTGTGACTAGGACAAATGTAAAAGAGTAGGAAACTACCAAGTCAAAAAAAGTTATTATAATAAATAAGGTATGAATCAAAACTACAAAAATAGCTCTAGTGATAAAACTGGGTACAGAAGCTAAAACATCTTTCTGAAAAACTAATGTCCAGAAAAGAGGCAATGTAACCAGATGTTGGAACAGGGTGAAATGCAGCATGGCACTAACCAGATGTTGGAACAGGGTGAAATGCAGCATGGCACTAACCAGATGTTGGAACAGGGTGAAATGCAGCATGGTACTAACCAGATGTTAGAACAGGGTGAAATGCAGCATGGCACTAACCAGATGTTAGAACAGGGTGAAATGCAGCATGGCACTAACCAGATGTTAGAACAGGGTGAAATGCAGCATGGCACTAACCAGATGTTAGAACAGGGTGAAATGCAGCATGGCACTAACCAGATGTTAGAACAGGGTGAAATGCAGCATGGCACTAACCAGATGTTAGAACAGGGTGAAATGCAGCATGGCACTACATAACAAGGGTCTAAAATTTGTGGACTTTATTTTTGTCATGTACTAGCAGAAATTGACATGACAGGGAGAGAGAGACAAAAAGAAAGAGACAAGGAAAACAATCTCTTTTGAGGAAGGTGAAAAGATAAAGTCTGGGAAAGCGTCTGATGCTTTTATTGCTCTATCTCACTGTCACACTCATATTTCATTTTCCCCTGTGTCTTATATTGTATTCCTAAAATGTTTTCATGCATTTATACAAGTTACATTTGCATCTCTTCTTTCAGACTTTATACTGTCTATCAAGGTATCTTGAATACAGTTAAGCAATTTCCTACATGTGTGCAATATTTGGTTGTTTATAAAAACTAGGATGATGTGATTTTCAAAACAGATGTCTTCACATTTACCATTTTATCAGTCGCTATAAAATCACCTGCTTTAAAAAGAATGATGAAGCTAATAGCAGCCTTCACATTTGTTGCGTGCATAGGGAAGGCCAGTTTCACAACCTCTGCATTGAGAACTATTAGTATACCCATATAATGAAGAAATCATATCGCACATCTCTGGTCCTTTCTGAAATTCCCAAACCAACATTGAAATGCACATTTCAGCATGCAAGTCTACAAAGTTCTTTGAATGACATGTACACTTAATCCTGCATTAGTCTGCTGCATAAGCATTTGTCTCTGCCACAGTTTTCTAACAGTTTACCTTTCCTTTTCCATTTGATGGTGGGCCATTAGGCAAATGATCTTGTCCAAAAGGTGGCTTGCCTATACAAAACAGCAGAAAAAATAATCATAACTTACTAAAAAAAATTATAACACAAGTACAAATCAGCTGACATTGTTCTATTTCAGGTTTGAAGTAATATATTTCTTTAGATAAAGAACATCAAGTCATGCAAGGACACTGCACAAAACACACTAGTGGGAATCAGTGACACTGCATTTATAACTGTGACAAAGCACATGTAATTAAATTAGTAAGTGTAACAAAATACTGTTTTAAAGATAATGTAAACATTTACTCTGTCAATAAAAGTAGATATAATTTCCATAAGTAATAATAATGCCTGATAACCTAGACTCTTTGGCAATGAAATTTATAAGAAGCAATGAAAGAACATAGTATAATATCAGTCAATTAATTCACATTTCATGACATACATTATATTACATGCAGAAAAGTAATAACATAGCAGCAGCAAATTTTAAAAGGTAAAGTGCATTACTGAATTTATCTTACCTTTCTAGTGAATGATTTGTCTATATACTAGCATATCTCCTTATGCTTGCAGCTCTATTTCAGTTATAAAGCCTTATGATACCATTTTTGGAGTAACCAACCCGAGCACTGTATAACATTTCCCTTGCTGGGCGGTTTGTTTTTTTTTAGTTCTAAAAAGTAATTTTCTTTGCATCATTTTTTTATCCTATCTCCAACTATTACTGTGGCTGATTGATAAATCTATTGCAAAACTGGACATACTGACTACAATTTGTTTGTGTCTTTCGGCTTTTTCCCGGTTAGGGGTCGCCACAGCGGAAGTCCAGTCCGCTAATGATTGGTAATGGATTTTTACATACAGGGTTACCAACCCTGACACACAACTTTCAACGAAGGCACGCCCCATTCACGTATGCCTCCACACAGAGGACGCTCTAGCTGAGAATCGAACGGGACAACGTCTTGCTATGAGGCGACAACGCTACCGCAGCACCACCACCACAGTGGACATACTGACCACAATATGTTCAGATATTCACGGGTTCATAGGTACTTACTAGGCTTTTGATTTGTAAGGATATTGAAAAGCCTAGTCCTGCATTCTCATAGTAATGAATAGCCCTTATATTTTGCAATACGAATCTCCAAAGACAAGCCAAAGAAGTATATATTGGGGTAATGACACATTTCTCCTCTACATGAAGAACATTTGTGCTAAGCCTGGGGTGAATATGTGGTTACCCATCCATTCATACAAGTTATATTTGACTAGAGTAAGAGAAATACTCTATTTTATGTGGATGGGAAGATGATTCCATAGAAATGGTATTCTCTGTGATACATACCTATCCATCCAGCACATTCTGTCAGTTTTGCAACAAAGATTAAAGTCACCTCAGGAGGGATGTTTCTGATACCACTGAACTTCTAAATATGTAATAGGTATGGCAGAATGAAGTCTGTTGAGGCTCTATATGTGAGACAGAGTTTGCCTATCAGTAGTCTATAATACAGAAAAGAGCGACAAAGCTTTGAGATGGTCTGCATAGTTTTTATGATTTAGGCCCATAATTTTTTTTTTTTAGTGACGAAGTGTTGTAGTTATTGCTCTTGTGACACATGTTTGGAAAGTTACATACCGAAAGAACAATTATGCTTGTTTCCTTACTTCAATCGTTTTCTCTCTCCTGACTCTCTTTCTAAATATGCCATAACCCTGTTTTTTTCTCTCACTTCATATTGCAATTCCTGTTTGTATTATACTAACTTACCATTTCTTTATAAAGTGGCTAAAATTTCTCTAAATATTAAATCATTGTCATGTAGGTTGTATCTCTTTTCTTAATCAATGTTTTCACATTATGTCCAATTTGGTATAATTATTTAAACTGTAGAATTGTTTGTATTATTTTTGATGATTGTAAAATTATAGTTCTAAAAATGTTTTTGTAATAATTTGGAACTTGTCTCCTCAGGCCTCCACTGAAAGAGACACCTACCCGGTCAGACTTTCCCATTAATCAAATGTATATAAATAAATAAATAAATAATAGTAAATGGGGCTTTCCCTTTTGATATCTCCAGACAGTCTCTGTCTCATTTAGCAGAGGGCTGATGATGAATGAGTGCTGCATCTAATGCAGTATTTAGCCATCTGTGGTAGTAGTGAGGGATAAAGCCCAGACTGTGACCATGTGCCTTCAGGACTAGTGGCTTCGGTACCTTTAAAGCTGTTATGGGTGGGGCGAAAAATGAAGGGCTGTGTCCTCTTATCTCATTTCTCCTCTCTCAGAGGATCAAGGAGGGAGCGCGGCTCATGCTTGGGGGCACATATACTTCCCCCAACTTCCACACAGGAGACCAGAGAAATTTACACAACTGGCATTTCTGCTGAGGCATAGGTGCCTGCAGGCTTAAGCTGTTTGTGGAAGTGAGCAGCAATCCCATACCATGACCCTCTGCACATCCTCCAGGTGAAACACCTACTGGTATGCATGAGGAGATAGGGCTTGGCTTAACTAAAAAAAAAAAACATAACAAATGATGACAAGAGAAGACATACCACAACACAAAGGAATGGATCAAAAGTGCATCATGCAAAGGGGAACAAATGACTCGAGAGGATGCTCAGGAGAGGGAAATCTTGATGGTGAAGAAGAGGCACAACAAAAAAAGTATATTGCAGTCTTTGTGTTTCACTGTGAAAGAATGACAACCAATATAAAAAATCAAAAATGTAAGTTTGTAAAAACCTATATGTAATACTACAGAGATGCATTAACAGTTCTGTACATGTTTTATTATCAAGTAAGGATAACACAACACATCCATAACACATAACATATAACATAACACATTTCAAAATCTGTTGCAAGCACTTCTGAGCCATTTTAAGATATGAGCTGCATCTTTTTTACCTGCATATAATGGCTTTATGTGTTTCCATTTTTTTTATTGCTATGCAATTTTCAAACTGCCAAAATTTCTGGGACAACTGCTGCATTTATCCAATATTTTTAACAACAACAAAAACAAAATATTTAATCTTGCAGTGAAGTTCCTCCCCACTGACAAACACATACATTCATCTTATTCCCGTGTGTTGTTGTCTCCACTTCTCCATAGTTTACCACTCTCCTAAACATTATTCCTGTGCAAGGACTTGTATTGATCCTGCTAATTAGGTCTTGTTCACTGATTATATGTTTTGAAACTACACCAGACTGGTTATTGTGTTCTGAAATAAAGTAATCACTAATAAAAATCACTAACAAAAATATATGAGTTGCTTAAATAACACACATTATCTAAATGATGCTGTGAGGCAGAATTCACTATTTCTTCACTGTAAAATATTAAAACATTTAACGTGTATTTCATCCACTACTTGCTGTGATTTACAGTTCTATTTTGATGAAATACTACTGAGCATTATTAGATGAAAAGATGGAAAACATGCTGTGAGATTCATACTTTTATGTAAATCACAGAGCTCATAAGTGGTTATAGTTTATGTCAAAAAGTGTAGATCTTTAAATTTATCAGCCAAGAAAGAGTCACTGTGTTTCTATAAATCTGTAGCAATGTTTATAGAACATGCAGATGCATTTCTTTGTCAGGTTATGAAAGGACAAACAGTCAGAATGACCACAGCCAACCTTAGGCATAAGCCAACTAGGCAGCCGTACAGGGTACTGCTCTAGCAGGGGTGCCTTTCTAATATTTATTTGTTTATTTTTTTGTAGTAAAGAAATGGTTTCTTTAAAATGTGCTGAATTAATACAGCAAAAAACTGGAGTAAGAACTGTGAGAAAAAGAAAGAAAAAGATCATCTGAATGGTGTAGGTAGACTGTGATGGGGGCACCGGGTGGTGTGGGATAGCAATGTTGAGCCCTTTTGCCTAGGACACCAGATGACCAAAAGTCAGCCTTGAGAATGACCAACACCCATCCAGTCCAACAACAAAAAAACTGTCATCTACAATAGATCATAAATAGTCAGTATATGTGTTAACTTGTATTACTTTAAGTCTGAGACAATAAGGGAGCTTCCTACACCGCGTATGTTTTAACCAAAGACATAATTTTTGGCAAAGCAAAAATCATGCAAACATTTTAGTGCTCTGCCTTTCTGCAGTACATCGAAACAAGAAAAATATAAAAAATTTACACCCTCTGAAAGAACAAATCCCAAAAGCTACAGCTTGTGTCAGGACCAGTGCAAATAAAACTGACAGTTAATGTAATTCCTGGTAAACTTCAACAAACTCCCCCAAAAACCTCACTAATCTCAAATCTGCTTTTACTATACCATAAAGCAGCAACACATCCATCACAATCAAATCTAGCACAAAACTTCTAGGAGTCGCAATCAATGACCAACTTAAGTTTGATTTACATGTGTCTAATTGTAATAAAAGACACACCAAAAACTGGGGCTCCTTTATCGCAACAAAAAGTACTTAACTAACCAGGCAAAAATAACCCTCTCACATGCATATCATCTTCCTAGTCTATTGTATAGCTGTCACATTCAAATAAAACTTCCCAAGCAGGACCAAGACAGCACCAAAAAAAAAAAACAAAAAGCCAGCCAACCGGATCAGAAGGGACTCCAAAGAGCCACTCTTTGGGGTCCCTTCTGATCCAGATAGGTGTCACATTCTTACTAATCTGAACTCCTCACTCTTAACCAAATTTGAAACAACCTACAATAAGGTGGCTATATTTGCTGCAAACCATACTTATAAGTCTCACCACTGTCTTTCCCTAAGACAACTAGACTGGCTAGAATTACCCCACCAGCTCATCCTCTCTCAACTTCAGATACTTCACTCAATCCCATACCAGCACTCTTTCTGTCCCAGCCTTACTCGTATTATCTCTAAATATTCCCCAACTAGGCCTTTGTGTAGCTCTGGCCAAGACCAACTACAAATACATAAACCCAAGACTAAAACTGGTTGCAACCTCTACAGTTATAAACCTACCTTATCCTGGAACAAACTTCCCTTTGAAATTAGATCCCTTAAATACCCTAATCAATTCAAAACAGGCACTATAGAATACCTAAAAACTAACCGGTCTTGCCACTGCACAAATCTGCCCTAAACTACTCTCCCATGTGCCAAAAACTCCTATCACCTTCCCCCCTCCCACCTACATTCGCTCCCTGTATAATTTCTCACCTGCCCCCTTTTTCCTGCATAATCTCACTAGAACCTTTACTTGAGCAACCTACAATCTTATCTCAGTCTCTTAACCTCCTTTACTCATCTCTCTTCCTCTTCACTCTGCCCCTATTCTCTCTCCTAATTTGGAACTATACAAGCCAAAATTGTCTACACATTATTGTATGTAACATTGATATTGAATTATTTATGTATTTCACTTATTGGTTTAATGCTTTACTCTTGGCACAGCCTCATTATCAATTACTAGTCTAAAATTATACCCACATTGTAGGTACATACCAAATACTTACTGTTTTGCATTTAATCTAATTTCTTATATAATTAAATTGTATCTTACTGTGGAGCTTTTCTCCCCGGATCTCCACTGAAAATGGGCCACTAAGCTCAGTTGGACTAACTCGGTCAACAAATGTAAAATAAATAAATAAAAAATAAAAAGTACACAATCATGATGCTCACATGTCCTTGGAGAACTAGCCATTCTCCTCACCAAATGAAAATGTTAACACTGAGCTCAAGTGAACTGTTAGTTAAAAATGTATACATACCAGCATTCCCAGGACCATTTGGTCTCAATGAATCATTTGGAAGTGGAGGCCTGTCATCAACTCTAGGGGGCTTACTGCCGTTACTGTCAGGAGGAGGGGGTAGAGTATTTTCATCCCCTCTAGAAGGTGGTGGGTTACCATCACTGCTAGGGTGGCATTGGGCAACCAAGACAACTACAAAGAGAAATACTGCAGTCAAGAACAACTTCATCTTTCCTGTTTTGGCTTGAAATGACTGCTCAGATCTGAGCTGGTTTTATAGAAACTGCATGACCTGAATGAACCCTTAAGTCCTTCCCTAGATTCAGACTTTGAAAGGTTAACAATGGCAAAAAAAAAAATCAAAGTAAATAATTAGCTATTCTTATATACCACAATAGATCTTTCCTTTATAGAACTAAGTGATGCATCAGCTGTATAAAAGAAATCCCTTAATCACTTTATTTTATAAAAGTAGCTTTGTCGTTATGTTGTCTTTGGTATTGAACATTATTATCTTTTTCAATAAATATTTAACAATGTTCCATGATTATAAAAGACCTTTAGAAATAGCTAAATGTGGTTTTAAATATAGCAAAGGCTGCTTACAAAATTCTTTAGTTCCTTTTAGAAAAAATGCAGTACCTTAAGAATGCCCTTTGTTTTGCCATCTTTTTCTATATTTTATTGCTTTTTGCTTTCTGTGGGAAAATTAATCAGTTGATTTATTCTTTAAGGGAATAGAATGAAATAATTCTAATCATAAAGAATTGCCTAGAATAATAAAAAAGGGATGTTACCCTTAAGGTTTCATTTAGCTATTGCATCATACAACAAACAATGTGCAGGACAAAAGGAAAAAAAAACATCACTTTAAGGACTAGCAAAAACCTCTTGACTGAATAATTGTTTTCATATGTCTTTCAGCTGGATAATGAATATATCATTAGTTAGCCAACAACCTGCACTCTTTTCTTCATATGTACTGTATTTTACCTGTCCTATCCAAGTTGAGATCATGTCTGTATTTTGAGTATATCTGATGCTTTGGACGCTTCTCTTAAACATGGTAGAACTTAAAAACAAATATGAACTTCATTTATTGTCTCTCCATATTGTCAGATTCTTTTCTTTTTTCCTCTTTCTAAAACATTATCATGAAATAATGTGAACATTACAGACATATATGTGCTTTTTTCTCCTGCTCCAAAATTCTGCATTTTGTCACACTGTGCCTGCACTTTCATCTTTCATAATCTGTGCATGCATGCATCTATATATCTTCAGATACACATTATAAATACGGATATATGTATATAGATGTAGATATAAATATAGATATAGATATAAATACTATATTTCAAGGCTACTTAAACCTTTTTTTCTTATAATTATCTTTTTCTTTCCTCCAGCTTCAGAAACAGACCTTATGAATTTTCATCAATATGTATCACAGCATCATCTAGATAGAGTAGAATTTTCATCTGTGAGTGTTACAGAGGGCAATATTTGCAGAATGCTTTTTTTACAGTCTGTTTCCCCAGCAGTGTGCCCTGACCATCAGCTAGACAGCCTCAGCCCTCTTCCACCCACATCATCCAAGGGTATACCTTACCTTCCTGTCAACACATGAGAGGCCACCCCCAGATGACTGAGAGTGGGATGTCACCTAAATATTCCTGAAGTTGTGAACTGTATGGCTGAATTATGATGATGATATTGTTCATAGGTTCATAAGTTCATAGGTAGGTACTAGGCTATTGGCCCTGGGGCCTATACAAGCCCAGCCAAAAAGGTACCCTGGCTTTTGCCACCCAAGAAAATTATTTTCCTGTGCCACTGTCGAGCAGAGCCACAGAAGTGATCCCAGGGGTGAATTTCCTATTTCCCATCTAATCATCAAGATTTTTCTTGAAGAGTGCTAATGAGGAGCTTTGTTTGATATAGATAGGTAGTTTATTCTAGAGAATGGGAAGTCTCTGGGACAGGAATCTATTCCTCCGGCATGTTCTGTTTATTGTGGTGAGAAGGTTTAGGTCCCTAAAGCGTGTAGCTCGGAGGGACTGGGAGTTTTTTAAGTGGAGCATGTCCAACAGCTCTGGGTTTGACATAGCTTCATATGTTAGGCAGAGATCACCTCAGAGTAGGCAATATGTGACGGAGTAAAGCTGGAGTTTTTTGAGACGGTCTGCGTAGGGCATCTGTTTGAGGCCAGTAATCTTCATTGTGAGGTATTTCTGTGGCCTTTCCAGTTGTTGTAGATGTCTTGTGTGGTACATACCAAAAGGGGAGTTGTACTCTTTAATGGGTCTAATGAGTGATGAGTAGAGGGGAACAATCACCTTTTTTTTCTGGATGAGAAACCTTTTGTGATGTGGTGTACCACATAGAAGGATTTCATGACTACTGTGGCGATGTGATTATCAAAGGAGAGACTACTGTCCACCTGTGTCCCAAGGTCTCATCACACTTTCAGTGTTAAGTATACTACTACCTATGTTGTAGTTCATGGGTACAGAGTTTTTACCAAAGGGGATGGCAGTTCACTTTTTGGCACTGAGCTTGAGGCCATGGCTTTGACACCAGGCATCTGTCTCAGTGAGGCCCTTTTGTAGGATGTCCACATTGTTAGGGGTTTCGATTATGGCTCCTAGTTTGCAGTCATCTGTGAACTTCATTAGCCAAAGACCTTCTGTGTTAGCCTGTACTTCAGAGAAGTAGACACCAAACAGGAGAGGACCCAGGACTGAACCCTGTGGTACTCCACTTGTCACTGGTCTGAAGTCAGATTTGGAGTCTGCTACTTTCACAGTGTGGGTTCTGTCAGTGAGCCAGTTGGAAACCCATCTTGTGACATAGGGATTTATACCTAGTTTAGTGAGTTTATCTATAATTCTAGAGTGGGGGATGGTGTCAAAAGCCTTGGCAAGATCTAGATAGGCTGTGTGAACCACCTTACCCTCGTCTACGGCTTTGGTGATTGCTTCAAAGGAGTCTATCAGGTTTAGGAGACATGATCTGCCTTTTACAAACCCGTACTGGGTTGGGTCCAGAGTTTGGAGATTACCAATGTCTTTGTTTATAAGTTCCATGATGATACATTCCATGGCCTTGCAGACCAGGCTCATCAGGCTAATGGGGCGGTAGTTCCCAGGGTCCGTAGTGGCTCCCCCCTTGTGGAGTGGGATAACCATTGCTGTGCGCCATTCAGCGGGCACAAAGCCTGAGGAGAGGCTATGATTTAACAAGCTATTTAGGTGGGGTGCCAGTTCCTTCTACAGTTTGTGTAGAATGCAGCCTGGGATGTTGTCTGGTCCCATGGATGCTGTGTTCTTGGCTTTTGAGAGTGTGGTTTTTACCTGTGCAGCTGTGATTGCAGGGACTTTGCATTCTTCTGGTATAGAGATGGGCTCTTTAAGCGGTGAGAGGGGGGTAAAGTTAGCACTGAACCTATCTGCCAGGATGTTGGCAATATCAGTTGGATCTGTATATTTAGTGTCATTGTGCTGCAACTCAGAGCAGATCTGAGCATTGCCATTGTGATTCTTGACATAGCTATAGAATGCTGTGTGGTTGTCTTTAGAATCAGTGGTGATTTTGTTTTCGTAACTAGCTTTGGAGGATTTTATCAGGGATTGCAGCTTCTTACTGAGGCTGACCAGGGAGCTCCTCCACTCATGGGATTTTACTCTCTTTTGCAACAGTTTCTTCCTTCTGTTGTACAATTTCTTTATGGCAGGGGACCAAAAGATTAGCTTCCTTTTTTTGGAGGATAGTGTCTTGGTTCTGTTTGGGATAGAATGATCCATGCACTTGTGTAAGTGCTTATAAAGTGCAATTGTGTAGGATTCAGTAGTCGTAACTGTATTGTCCATCTGCATGGGTGTCATGAAGTTCACCACTTCTGTCTTAAGAAGCATGAAGTTGGCTTTGGAGACATTTTTTACCATGGTTTCCTTAATGGGGGGTGGCGGCAGGATGTGGGTATCTAGGGTAATTAGCTTATGGTTGTATCGGACCAATGAGGTGTTGACTTCAAGTGTGGAACACCGGTCACTCATGTTGGTAATGACTAGATCTAGGATATTGTTGCCCCTGGTGGGGGTGTGGATAAGTTAATCCAGGGCATTGGAGTTTATGAATTCCAGAAAGCGTTGAGCAAAGGAGTTGGTACATGAGTAGTTTTCCCAGTTAATGGTAGGGTAGTTGAAATCGCCCATTATTAGGGTGTTTGGTTGAACCCTAATATTTCCAGTACATCAAGAAAAGAGGAGTGGGAATCCTGGGGGATCTGTAGCAAGCTACAATTTGGATTGCAGTTTTGCCCAGAGTTAGTTGCACTTGGGATAACCTCAGCTGCATTATGCTGATCAACTAGCCTGGAGGTGTGGATATCCTTAAAGATTATGGACACACCTCCGCCTTTGGTGTTCCGGTCCAGGTTACAGGACCAAAAAGTGTGGTATGAGTTATAGCCTGGTAGTGCAGGGGTGCTCTCTGGAGCCTTGAACCAGGTCTCAGTCACTGCACAGATATCAATGTTCTCCATTTTAAGGAGTGCCTCAAGTGAGTGCATTTTGAGATTTAGACTTCTAGCATTGAGTAGCATCACCCTCAGTTTTTGCTTGCCTGTTCCTGTTACAGTGGTGAATTTCTCATTTGAACCTTGCCTAAAAAAGGCACTATGGGGTGGCAAGAACCTTAGCCAGTATCCGGAATACCAGGGGTGACAGGTGCAGGCCATTTCTGGCAAAGCATCGTGGTCTGTCGACCATGTCATCCCAGGCAAACAGATACTGGATCCCTTTAGAATGACACCAGAAGCTTAGCCAATTGTTGAAGTCAATCATTTTGTTCTTGTACTGCGGTATCATTCTGGGATGGCAGAATGCTACTCAGGTCTAAGGTCATACCTGCCTGGGCTACAAGATCGGAGAGCTCTTCCATGTCTCTTTTCATGTAGTCCAGGGAGGTACATCTCAGGTCGTTCACATCAACATGGACAATGACAGAGTCATATTTGTACTTGTTGAGGAGTGAGCTGAGTATGTGGGTTATGTGGCGGATCCTGGCACCCGACAGGCAGCTGACAGTAACCTTTTCCTTGTTTAGCCTGGTGAGCAGGACATCAGTGTGCCTGACTATAGAGTCACCTATGACTAGTGTGTTGGGTACGTTGTTTTGCCTTATTGGCTGTGGTTGAGTGGCACACTGAGTCTGTGGGCTATGTATCATTTGGGTTGTGTTGGGGGTGGAGGTTGCTTGCATTTCTGCTTTGGAGGTCTCTGTTGCTTGAGCAGATTATTATTGAGAGCCTCCGTGAATGTTTATGTGTTTCTATGTGTGGATTTTGGTGGTGTAGATTTAGTGAAACTATGTGATGAGTGTGGTGTGGTGCAAGTGTTTACCTTCTCCTCTTGACTGTCAAGTTCAGTCTTGGTTAGAGAGAGCTTTACCTCCAGTTTGGCTAGATGAGTGCATCTCTCACAGGTTGTAGTGTTGGGTGGTAGGAGGAGAGGGTTGTCTCTGTACATGAGGCAATTTCTACATTGCCCCAAGATGCCCAGATTCATCAGATAGACAGGAGAGAACACTGGGAGCTGACCCTTGGACATGCCTGAATAAAAAACTATTTTCCTCTAGATAAGTGAGGAAAGTGAGTGCAATAGCTGTTTTTCTCTAAGCAAGTGAGGAAAGTAAGTACTAAAACTGTTTTCCTCTAGGTAATGAGGAAGGTTGAGTGCTGTAGTAATTAATAGGTTATTTAGTGCTTACAACAAGTTCTGAACAAGTGCTGATCACAAATAAGCAAATTCAAGTGCTAAAATTAAGAATCTGTATCTGGACTAAACTAGTTACAGGAAAGGGGGGAAACAAGTGCAAATGCGGGCTTTTAAATCAGAAAGTTGAGAGAGATGGAAAAACTGCCCAAACAGCCAATAACTACAATTTCTGGGCCAGAACCACTCCTTATGTGGTAGATAGGTTACCTAGTGTTTACCACTCCTACTGATAAGCTAGAAGGCTTCCCTCCAACACAGAAAGCTTGGGGGGCTCAGAAGCTTACATACAGTCCTGGATATAGCAAATCTGAATCTGGACTACACTAGTTACAGGAAAGGTAGGAAACAGGCTTAGATTTTTTTAAGTAGCTAAAACAGCAGTTAAAAACAATTCAAATGCAGTGCAAGCTAGCACACTTGAGTATGTAGCAATGTTAGACGAAACAGTTTAAAAAATGCAATTAAATTAAAAATGACTAAAAACAACTTTGTGGCATTATCCTCAGTGATCCTGAAGTGTTTGCTTTCCATACTTCATATTGCCTCATGACAGCTTGGACATACAACAGAACTGACCATTACGGCATGCTGATTTCATGCATGTGCCACTGTACCACAAATGCACTGCTTTGTAGGTGCCTGTCAGCAGCTTTTCATGTGTATTTCAACAACAATCAGCCCCAATTGCTTGTCAGCTCTAGAACAACCTCTGATGTTTCCCTTCCCCCAAGACAGCCACTCACTCCCACCCTCTCTGACTTTCTCCCGCTATGATTGGATCACTATTTGAACTTGGATCATATGGTTCATCATTTTGGTTTTATCATTCTATGCCATAGTGCCAGCTTTGTCAGATGCATAAACTGTTCAACAAAATAAAAATAAAATAAAAGTAACAAGTAAAATGACAAAATAAAAATCAAAGTAATATAAGTCATAAGTCTCTACTTGCAACAAGTCAAAAAGTGCACCATAACAGTATAAACAAATCATCAACTGAATGCAGGCTGGAGAAGAAAGCAGCCATAATTCTAGAGTTACTGTTCAGACAGGTGAGGTGCTGCAGGAAAACATGCTATCTGTAAAAAAAGGGCACAGTGTAAATGAGATGTGCCCAAGATGTGACATACATTTTTTTGCCCAACATGTTGATCTTTTCATTGCTATGGAACTGAATAATGTGGATTCCTGGGGAATGGCCGCAGCTGCTTGGGGGCCAAAGCCAGTATCTAACCACATATTCATTTTAAATATGAGACTGATGTCACATTGTATGTTTGATGCAATACCTAGTATGTTGCAGACTGATCACACTTTTTTATACAAGGCCCTGTGTAGTGTTGTTGGGGTATTGAGCACTTCTATGCTTCTTATTTGGATATAAGTGTGTCTCGATGCTGTTCTAATACAAACAACCAACAAAACCAATAAATAAAAAAGAGAAAAATAGAAAAGGAGGAAATCCACTTTGCAAACTGCTGGCAATTAGAAAAATAGCTAGACAAGCAGTTCACACTAGAGTTTGAAAAAACAATTGCAGATATTTTACAGAGAAGTAAAGGATAAGAGATGGTATTGAAGACTTTGGAGTGGTCCAGAAAGAGGGGAGATACCAGGTTATTGCTTTCTCTTGCTTTAATGATAGTATGAATAAAGGAAACAAGAGCAGTAATTGTGCTGTGGTTAGGACAGAAGCCATGTTGGGTGGAAGTGAGCAGTTTTCCATTAAGGAGATGTTCAAGAAGTTCTTTGCAAATGCATTTTTCAAGATTTGTTGAAAGAGGAAACAGAATTGCTGTAAGCCTACAGTTTGTGTAAGTTCTATGGATTGTTCACCTTTGTGAAGTGGAATAATAAAAAATTGTTTCCAGATAGAAGGGACTATGGATTCCTGAATAGATCTATTAATTAAGGTGGAGATAGGTTAGGCTATGGAGTTAGCAGCTAGTTTAAGGAATTCTACAGGGAGGTTATCTACTGAAGAAGAGCAGGGCTTGAGTTTGGTTAGGAGGGATTTAATATAGGCAGTAAGGTTGTGGTTGTTTTGTGTTAATTTATTAATGGAGTCGATGAAGTAGGAGTTGAATATAGTGCCCGTTTCAGAAGGGCAGTGGTTTGGGCATGGGTTTGGTATACTGGGACACCCAGGATTAAGGATCTTGTTAATGGTGCTCCAGAATTTTTTTTTGGATTGTTTTGATGGTGTATTTGATATTTTAGGTAATAGTTCTTTTTATCTGCATTGACTTGTTTTTTTAGTGAGGTTATAAAGGTGTTTGTAGGTTTATATGTGTTTGGGGGGTTTGAATTATAGCCAATTTTGTCATGCTATGTCCTTGTTGTGCATGAGGGATCGGGTAGAATGAGAAATCCAGGGTGCACAGAAGGATTTAACTCTTTTTCTTTTTTCCTAAGGGGAGCTACGGAATTAAGGATATCCAGGAAAATGCGATTAAAATTCCAAAGAGCATCCTGTAGTGGTTGACTTAAGGGAAAGGAAGGATTTATAGAGCCAAGTATATGGTTGAACTCCTTTGTGTTGAAATCGTTTGATTATGGCATTCTTTTTATTTCTGTTGCCTGATGTGATGTAGAGAAAGTCTTTGAGCATGGAATGTGGTCTCTGATAGAATCTGTGAATGTTTTAGGGTTGTGATACATGCTAGGGTTTGATACTAGGATCCAGTTAAGGACTGAACCTGTGTTGAAGGATTTGTTGTAGTGGGTGCAAGTGGAAATTAACTGAGTGCAGCTAAGGAGATTTATGCTAGAGGTAGGGAAGTCAATGGTAAGGGTTTGCTAACTGACACAGACATCATCAAGGATTATAGTTTCATAGCAGAACAAGCAGACCAAGTGAATGAAGAATGGTAATATCAAAATAGCAATCTCCAAAAACATAATTATACCCCCTGGGAATAACATCAAATGTTCTATCCTGGATCTTCAACAATATCTTAAATAAAACTATAATCTCCAAAAACAAAATATAACCGATCAAACGCAGATGACAGATAAAAAACGCAAAATATTAATTAAGATAATAAACAAGGTAAGCGCTTTCATGCATACACCATGCACTTTATCAGACCAGATATAACAATTAGGATATAGAACCTTAGACAAGCATAATTTAGCTATATTTAGTGTAGGGATCCTGGGAGTCTTGAAACTGGAAGATACTATCTTTCAAGCAGGAGAGGGAGATTGGTTAAGCAGCTCAAAATGCCTGTAGAAAGTAATGGATGTAGCTCTATTTAGTGTAGGGATCCTGGGAGTGTTGAGCTTACTGGCTTTCAAGCATTGCAGGGAGATTGGTTTAGTGGCTCGATCCACCTGCAGAAAGTAGTGGGTTAGTCAGAAAGGGTTAGTGGACGCACTGCCAGGGGATGCCATGGGTCTTAAACCCAATGCAAAAATGAATTTTTGGTCTATATGTTATAGTTAAAGCTATATAGTATTGCATGGTGTGCCACTGGCTGTCATTTATTTATTTATTTATTTATTTATTATTGTTTAATAAACACATTGAGTACAAATAAGAAAAAAAAGTAGTAATAAAAGTAATAATAATTAAACCTGGTGATAAAGTTAAAAAATAAAAATTAAGGCACACATCAGAAAGTTGTGACTAGTTTTAGGTCAGTTTCAAAGCTTCTAACTTAATTCAAACAGGCTATGCCATAAGGTTCCTACTATAATAAGAAAAAAAAGTATAAGTTGATAGAGAAGAATGAGTCAAGTGTACGATAAAGAGAGAGGGAAGAGGCAGTAGTCAAGAAAAAGCGAGAAGAGAATGAAGAAGAGACAAACAAGAGGATATAGGAGAGATAAGAGAAAATGGGTCAGAGCATAGAGGGAATACAAGGGAAAAGAAAGGTAATGGTTAGGTCTTTAGCACAAAATAAGGTGAAAAGGTCAGGAGGGGGGGGAGAAGTCAGTCAGGTGTATTACATGAGCAAAGCCAGTGGTTTTGGAAGTACAGTTTGATTTGTTGTTTGAAGAGAGGTAGGGATGTGATAAGAGTTATATCCCTAGGTAGCAAATTCCATACTCGGCCTACAGTATTAGTGAATAAGGAGTCACCAGCTAAGTTGTGAGCTTTTATGGGTTTGGTCAAGAGTTTAGAAGAGGAGCGAAGGGAGGTAAGATTGTTATAGGGGAGTAAGAGCTGTGATAGAATAGGGGTGTTATCAGGTTGGTACAGAATTTTATGGGCAATAGTAAGTTGTGAGATAATAAGATGATTTTTTTAGTTCTAGCCAGCCTAGAAGTTTCAAATGTGTATTTAATATGGATGTCAACACATTTGTTAGGCATATTTATTTATTTGTTTGATTTTTCAGAAGAAAAGCTACAGAAATAATAATTATAATGCACTAAAATAAGTAATAATGGCCATTCCTTTTCACAAAGTGGAGATAAAGGCTTGACTGTGACTTAGGTAACCTAAGTTCAATTAGCAGATCAGCACCTAATGGAGGAAGGTGGAATTAAATGGGGGTTTGTGGGGTCTGAAACATTCTAGTATACTGCTGGTAAAATTATGGTAAAAAAAAGAGGTGACTTGCTTCAATCTGCATTATGCAAATGGTGCACTCTGTGCCACCCACTAATGAAACTTTTGCACAACCCAGATGAAATAAGGGTATACAATAAAACATTTCAAATGAAGGCAGTTAACATTGTATAAGGTCAGTTTCTGAAACTATAAGAAAAAAGATTATTGTAGACTGAAATGATAACAAAAAAGAAGACTAATGGCAAAGATAAGCTGTGCTTGAAATAAACCATTAATATGGGCACAAACACACACACACACACACACACACACACACACACACACACACACACACACAAACACACACACACACAAATATAGGTTAATAAATATTACTGGTTTAAACAAACATAAATGAAAATCACTAGCTAACAGTACTGCAGGAAAGAAAAGATATCAAGTTATGTGAGTGAATAAAACACACCAAATCTAAGGAGATACTTCAGGGTTAAAATAAATTATAGCAACTAAACAATAACTGAAAAGACAGGTAACATAGATTATATCAACCACAGTATGAACCAAGGCCTCCCAGCTATAATTCAGCAAAGAATTACCTTTTTCATCACACCAGGTGCAACTATGCAAACCTACTACTGCCGTTATTTCCTGTACTATTACAGGTGCTGTGAACATCAGAGACCTCCCCACTATAATATAACTTAAGTACACAAACTGCACAAGAAATGTACCAAATTTATTTAATTTGGATCCATCCCAGACACACTGTGGCAACCTCTGGAAAAAAACTATAATGGGGTCATGCTTGAATTAACTCCACTCTTTCTGCTCTGTTTTGTCAACCGCTCCTTCACCAAACTTGTCTTCTCATTCTAAGCTGGTACCCCACAACTAGGAATGTGTTCTTCAAGGTGGCCTATCTTATTAAGAGACATGAGTCACAACCACCATGTGATACTTGTCAGTAGTTACTGGAATAAGGACCACAAGGTTATTCAGCTTAGCCATCTGTCTCTGAATTCAGTAAAATACTGCAGGCACACTTCTCCTTGAGCACTAATAATGTATGTGCTACAGAGATACAGCTTACCATCTGCATAACAGCTCTGATATTTTTGTCTTGTAGAATCCTCCCACTTCTATCTCCACAGTCAGTGTCCTTAACCCAGTACTTCTAATATGCACTCCTAATATATACTCTGTGTCCTTCCCCTAGTAACACTATGTCCTTCCCCTAGT
Organism: Protopterus annectens; assembly: GCF_019279795.1. Taxonomy (NCBI): domain Eukaryota; kingdom Metazoa; phylum Chordata; order Ceratodontiformes; family Protopteridae; genus Protopterus; species Protopterus annectens. The sequence continues at coordinate 374,558,007 of NC_056741.1, forward strand.
AACACTATCATACTCTGTGTGTTCTTCCACCAATACTCCTAATATCTGAGCCAGGCATAGATCCCTACATATCTGGCTGGATTGTCATCTGGCTCACAGATAGGATCCTAGAAGTCAGGATCCCTGAGACCAGCTCCACCATGAGACTGGTCACCAGCAGAATACCCCAGGACTCCATTCTGGGTTGGCTCTTGTTTGGTATCTACTTCTTGGAAGTCAAGGCTCGTGTTCAAGGCCTCTGACTCACTAAGTTCACAGAGGACTGTAAATTGGGAGCTATTATAGACTCCCCACAAAACTCCAAAATCTTGCTGGAGGGTTTAACACAGACAAATGACTCATGCTGAAGCCATTGCTTACAACTTAATGCCCTTTCAGAAACTGTCAACCCAAGCGAATTACTTTATAGATAAAGCACCCCTAAGAGTCAACTCATTATCAAAGGAACTGGGAACATATGTAGACAGCAATCTAGCCTTTGACCAACATGTAGCTAAGATAGTAAGAAACTCATTCTATGTTGCATAACTCATAGGTATGGCTATGACATATATGTCCAAGGAAGTTATAGAACTACTCTATTTGGCCCTTATCAGACTATCATTGAGTAAATGTCCCCCTTTGGTATCTACCTAACCAGACACTTGCAACAGTTGGAACACCCACAAAGGTTTTTCATCAGAATTCAGGGCATGAATACCCTGTCTTACATTGATCACATAAAAGCTCTGTCTCTGTATTCAGTCTTCAACAACCTGCTGAGTGGATATCTTTGCCTGGCTTACAGGGCTTCTTCAGACCCAACCCTGATGGATTTATTGCACATGCACAAAACAAATAGCACCAGAAACATGAGATCCAGGGATCTGAACTTCAATTTTGACATAAACAGAGGGTGCTGGAGAGACAAATGTGTGTCCCAAAGGATATCCTAGCTATAGAATAGGATCCTCATCTACGTAAAACAGAGTTCATCCCTGAACCTATTCAAATGAAACCTTGCAAACTGGTGAAAAATTGTAAATTTTAATGCCCATCTGGCCCCCATGTCCCTTATGGATAGAGACTGTCAGTAAGAAAAATATTATCCCAACTATCATCCCCCTACAAATCTCTTGGTTACCTCCCTGCTAACATGCCTTTCCCATATAGATGCCTATGGTACTCAGTACCCAAATGGGTTTGGGGTGTGTGGCTAGGCTTAAGGGATTTAGTGGCCATTAGTAATAACCTATGAATGCATGAACCTGAGAGGTTGTGATACCAGTAGAAAGGTAGTAAATACCTTTAAACGTTTTTCCTTGGTGGTCTTTTTTGACCTACTACATTTTACCAGCTTAGCATCAGACAAATAACCTACTCAACATCTGAACTAATACTGCCTAGGTAAAAATGTCACTATTATTACAGTAGTTCTTGTATTGTGTTAATCAAAAATGTTAAGGCCTGACAAGTCATATTAAATAAGTAGAACTGTAGCAAATATTCTTGCTTATTAATATTAATACACACTCACACACACACACACACACACACACACACACACACACACACACACACACACACATACACACACACACACACTCATGCACACACGCACACACGCACGCACACACACACACACACACACACACACACACACACACACACACACACACATATATATCATCACCAGATAGTCAATAATGCACAGCAGCTCCCCGTACATCAGAAGATCACAACACACAAACTTTCTCTTTAAATGACACATAGTACTGGCATTGACATGCAGCAAATTACCTAGAGTGCTAAATATGTGTACCATAAAAGAACTGCAATAGTTGATGCTAATAACTTGAGAGAGTCTGTGAAATAGCTGTGACTAATAAACACAGCTATGAGATTTTACAAAGCAGCTCTGTAGTGCAGACTGTCGATGCTATGGGGTACACAAACCCCAAGTATGAGCGCATATTGCACAGCTCTGTGATGGACAAGGTTGGACAGGTAAGCACAACCTAGTGTAGCCAGCATTGTGCATTAAGACAGCAATTTAGAAACAGCTGTGATATATATCATCATTAACATAACTGCCACATTGTGAGGCCTGAATTAGCATGATAAAAAGCAATGCCATAATATTACCAAAGACCATACAGATATGAGTAGCTTTAGAATCAAGAGGTTACTGCATTAGGATACTGGATTTTGAAATAGACATGAAAGGAAGACAGGACTCCTGGTAGTGTAACACTGCACTGTATTGAACACAAGTGGTGGATAGCATCAACAGAAACATAGAAGAACTGGTGTATGTGGGTATAGAAACACACCTAACTGTCATGGTACTGTCACATCATGCTGTGGGTGGGACCACACCAACTGCAGCATGCACATTTTGAGGTAGAGATGGGATGGTCACTATATTACAGGGGTTTCAATACCCAGGAGCAGGAAGAGGTGTCAAGATAGCATGTTTATAGCTAGAATTTGTATAGTCAATGGAAGAGAAATGATAAAATGTGAAAGGGGGCATTTAAATGGGACTCATATGGAAGTGAAAGTAGCATACAGTAATATGTGTGACATCCACAGGTAGCCATGCACACAGAATGACCAGCATATGTAACCCGCAGGTGCACTTGACTTATCATTGGCCTGGGACACATATAACTGCAAATATTCACCCCCCCCCAGACACTGAGACATTACTAGAGGCCAACTGCATACAGAGAACATACATTTCCTGACCAAAGGTGATAAGGACTAGCCTTTTAGGTGTGGCAAGATGTGTTACAGGAAATCAGTACTCTGGTTTCCCATAATAGGAGTCTGCATCAGGTTTGGTGAAGGATAATGAATATGTTGTTGCATGCCAAGAACAAGACATGGGGCATTGACAATGCCATGTCCATTTAGGGAAAAGGACCATCACCACCACAGAATCAGCTCACAGAGGAGAAGGAACTCCTGATGTTCCTTTCTAAGTAAGAGAAACAGACTGTCATACCTGGTGGTGGCCTGGATGTCAAAGCAGGGCTGGTGACAGTTGCATGAGTGTCTGTAGGGGTCCACTAAGTTATTATTAGCTATTACAATGCCCTAATGTACAGTGCACTGCATGTGCGTCAAATTTATTTCAGCAAGAAATTTCTGGCCGCAGGTGCTCGGACAAGTTACATAGGTGTCCATGTAGTATTCACACATTCTGTCCTACAGTGATATGTTGCCAGGAGGGTGTTTATTTCACTGCTGTCACAGGTATCTCATTGCTATACTTTCATATGTTCCAGCTATGTAGAGTCTGGTGTAACAAGACGGCACATGTCTGTTGACAGAAAGTCACCTATATCAGATGATGACAGAAAAAGCAATGTAGGTCATGTATATTCTCCTTCACTTCAAATATAGGTATAGACTTTTTAGACTTTCTCTGAAGGTTAAGCTAGGCTTACAGTTTGGCTCACTGGGTAGTCAGTTATGGACGCGTTGTGTTTTTGATGACCATGAGACTATACTCATAAAAATTAGAAAGAAAACTTTTGAACATTGATGCTATAAGATGACTGGTTTATTATGTCTTATCTATAAATTATATAAAGCTTACATGTACCTTTATTTTTACAACAGTGTATTTAGAGTACATTGTGGCATAACTCGAGTCAAGTTATAAATCTACTTTTGTCATATATGGTAAATTTTAAGGTGGATACTTCACTGCATTGCATTAGACAAGGCTAACCATGTAAAATCACCATACACACAGCTACACTAAAGCAGTGAAACTGCACAGGATGATGAGGGGTATCACACAGATAAAGAAGGCATTTCTTATTTACTGAGTAATACACAAGAGCCTATAGAAGGCTTAAAGAGGAAATATAATTTATTTAAACAGCCACAAAACTGTGTTGCTGACTACATATCAGTAAAAAAAGGTCAAAACAGAATCATTACTCTCATACTATTTGCATGAATCCAGTGGAAAAACAGGAACAATGTTTGAGCCAATTGACATACAGCTATACCCCTCTACTGTCTAGATTTTTGCAGAATGCCTATATTGTTGTCTCATATTTTTGGTATGTTCCTCATAAAATGTGTGGTTTTCTTGCAAATCACTGAGGATTGAAGTCGCTAAATAATGACATACATTTGAGTTTCAGACCTCATATGCTTCCCAAAATCTAACACAAATGTTGTTCTAGCAACTTTATAAGTTTATAAGACCAATATTTAAAATCTATCCCTATTTTTGGGCCTTTGCCCCCTATTATTTTAGGCTTTGTTCAGATTTCTTGCAATAAGAGATTGAGATGTATGCATACATCATATATAAGGTCAATGAATTATTGCTTCTACATACTTAGTAGATTTATCAATCCCACTCATCAGCAGCTTTTGTCACTGCTTTAAACCATTTCAAACATTTCAGTTCAATTATATGTAAGAAATGTCTTCCTGCAGCTGTAGCGAATTACCTTTCATGAAACATCTATGTTAGATCACACTTCATCATTTTTTTTTCAAAATCAAGAAATGTAACTCGAAAACCTATAAACTGAAAAACTGCTTTAAACCGTTTTGAATGTTTCAGTTCTCTTAAACGTAAGAAATTCCTGCAGCTGTAGCAAATTACCTTTCATGAAACATCTATGTTAGGTCACACTTCATCATTTTTTTTTTCAAAATCAAGAAATGCAACTCAAAAACCCATAAACTGGAAGTAAGATGATAAAAATGTATTATTATTCCACTCCATAATACAGGGATAAGGTCAGTCATTAAACCAGATTCTGTGCTGACTGGCTATTACTGATGAAGATGAATGTCTTTTAACTGCCACATCACGCAGCTGCCTGTATTTAGAAATACTAGAGATAGGGACTTTGTCATGTTTTGTTATATATTTTTTTATTTATTTTATTTTATTTCATTTGACATTTGTTAACCAGGTTAGTCTGACTGGTCAAGTAACTCCTTTTCAGCGGAGGCCCGAAGAGAAAAGCTCCAAGACTGTATCAATAACATAAAAACTCATATAGCAGAAATAATAACTAAACTAAGAATTATAAAACTAAAATACCTTTAAGAGTAAGATAGAATAACATGCTATAAATGGTCAGTAACTTGAACATTATAGAGTACAGAGCAACATGCCATAGTAAGCAGAGCTATGTACAATAGTAAGCAAAAATACAGAATATTTTGTTTGGTTTGTAAGACAAAAAGAACCACTAAATTATAAATGTTAAACTCAAAGGGTTGGGAGAGTGGCCTAATGGTTAAGGTGTTTGCCTTACAAACACAAGGTGCAGGGTCTGAGTCGCACAAGGGATAATTAGTTAGGCTTAAAATGGCTCACAAGGGCAGTTAGCCTAGTACTAATCTATAAAGCTATATGGTAGATAATCACAAGGTAAAAGCCAGTTTCCACATAGAGTAAAAACTATAGACCATTAGTAGACTTTTTGAAGCAGAGGCAGGGAGAGGATGCAGATATGATTGCTGCAGTATTACAGAAGGGGAGGTGGATTGTGTAGGGTAATTGCATTGCCCTAATGTGCAGTGCACTGTATGTGAGTCAAATTTTATACAGCAAGAGATTTCTGCATATCCTTCATCAGATACTTCCAGCCTGCAGTGCTTGGAAAAGCTATGTAGGTGTCCATGCAGTATTTGCACATTCTATCCTGCAATGATATGTCTCCAGGAGGGTGTTTATTTCACTGCTGTCACAGGTATCTTGTTGCTATGCTTTCATATGTTCTAGCTATGTAGGGTCTGGTGTAACAAAGCGGCACATGTCTGTTGACAGAAAGTCACATATGTCTGATGATGACAGAAAAACAATGTAGGTCATGTATGTTCTCCTTCACTTAAAATATAGGTATAGACATTTTAGTCTTTCTCTGAAGGTTAAACTGGGCATACAGTTTGGCTCACTGGTTATCAGTTATGACCCTTTCTGTTTTTGATGACCATGGGACTATACTTATGTAAATTAAAAAGAAAACTTCTGAATATTGATGCTATAAGTCTGATTTATTATGTCTGATCTATAAATTATCTAAAGTTTACATGTACCTTCATTTTTACCACAGTGTATTTAGAGTACATTGTCACATAACTCGAGTCGAGTTATAAATCTATTATTATCATATATGGTAGACTTTAAGGTGGCTGCCTCACTGCATTTCATTAGACAAGACTAACCATGTAAAATCACTATACACACAGCTACACTAAAGCAGTGATACTGCACAGGATGATGAGGGGTGCCGCACAGATAAAGAAGGCATTTCTTATTTATTGAGTAATACACAAGAGGTTATAAAAGTCTTAAAGAGGAAATACAATTTATTTAAACAGTCACAAAATACACAAGAGGTTATAGAAGTCTTAAAGAGGAAATATAATTTATTTAAACAGCCACAAAACTGTATTGCTGACTGCATATCAGTAAAAAAATGTTAAAACAGAATCATTACTCATACTATTTGCATGAACCCAGTGGAACAGGAACAATGTTTGAGCCTATTGACATACAGCTATACCCCTCAACTGTCCAGATTTTTGCAGAATGCCTATATTTTCGCCTTATATTTTTGATATGTTCCTCATAATATTTATTTTATTTTATTTGACATTTGTTAACTAGGTTAGTCTAACTGGTCAAGTACCCCCTTTTCAGAGGAGGCCCGAAGAGAAAAGTTCCAAGACTGTATCAATAACATAAATAGTCATATAGCAGAAATAATAAGTAAACTAAGAATTATAAAACTAAAATACCTCTAAGAGTAAGATAGAATAACATGCTATAAATGGTCAGCAAATTGAACATCATAGAGTACAGAGCAACATGCAATAATAAGCAGAAAACACAACATCATTGAGCACAAAGCTAAATACAACAGTAAGCAGACCTATGTACAATAGTAAGCAAAAATAAAGAAAATTGTGTTAGGTTTGCAAGACAAAAAAAAAAATACTAAATTATAAATTTTAAAATCATACAGCAAATAATCACAAGGCAAAAGCCAGTTTCCAGCATGGGGTAAAAACTATATAGTAGACTATTAATAAACTTTCTGAAACAGAGGCAGAGAGAAGATGCAGATATAGTTACTGCAGTATTATTAGAGATGGGGAGGTGATTTATGTAGGGTCATTGCATAAGCATGTCCATGATACACGGAGAGTATCCTTCAGAGTAGTTTAGAAAGAGTTTGAGTTAGAGATCTGTCTAACACTTAGTGGGAGTTTATTCCAAGCATTTGCACTGAGTAGCAGTAGAGGAGTTTACCAATATTTTTATTGAGCACATACAATTATAGAAGATGTTGTTGGGTACTTCGGAGAGCCTGGTTAGGTGTATAAGGCTGGATGAGGGTGGAGAGAGAGGGGCAGGAGGAGGGTTCATATAAAATAGAGTAAGCCAGGAGAAGCTGGGGTAGTAGGATTCAATGATGAAATTCTAGCCACTGCAGGTTTTTCAATGCTTGGCAGTGGTGAGAGCAGTAGGGTGGGTTAGCGGTGAATCTTTCAATTTTGTTATAGATGAGCTCCAGTTTAGGCAGAAGATTGGTTTGGATGTTAATGAGAATGGGGGCAGCATAAGGGAGTAGGAAAGCTTGTGCAAGAGAGAGCCAAGTAGCATTTGTGAGGAATTTTTTATGCCTATATAGCAGGCCTAACTTTTGATGTGTCTTTTTAACTTACTGCTGAATATGGAGATCGAACTTTATTTGGTCCTCGATAATAACTCCTAGCAATTTAGTGTGAGGTTCAACAGAGATGACAGTGTTATTAAGGGAGGAGAGAGTAAAGGTAGGTTTATGATGTTGGAGAGATTTAGGGAGAAATAGAAGGTTTAGTTTTTTTTGGGTTAAGTAACAATTGGTTGGAAGTTAACCATTTTTGACAGAGTGAAGAGATTCTTGAGTGAGGCTGTGAAGGTGGGTGATATTGTCAGAGGTGGAGATGATTGTGCAATTGTCAGTGTATTGAATGATGGAAGAGAGTGGACAGAAAGAGTATAGGTCATTAGTAAAGATATTAAATAAAAGGGGTCTAAGGATCGAGCCTTGGAGTGCCCCAGTTTGTACTGGTAAGAAGGGAGAATAGCTGGAGAACCAAGGAAAGTGCAGAGTTAGAGAAATTAAGGGGAGATAGTCTGGATAGAAGCAGTCAGTGAGAAACAGTGTTGAAGGCTTTGGAGAGGTCTAGAAACAAATGGGTGATTAAATTGTTGTTGTCATGAGCATTTGCAATAGAACTGGCAAAAGATATCAGGGCTGTAGCTGTACTGTGTTTGGGGCAGAAACCATGCTGTGTAGGGGTAAAAAGATTATCTAGTAGGAGGTAATCAAGAAGTTTTTGCCAGGGGAGATAGAATGGCAATAGACCTGAAATTTGAGGGGTTGAGTTGCCACTTTTATGTAAGGGTATGACATAGGCTTTATTCCGGATGTCAGGTACAATGTTTTCCTTGATTGACCTATTGAGTAAGATGGAGCTGGCCGCAAGTTTTAGGAATTGTGGAGTTAGGTTGTCAGCTGATGGAGTGCATGTTTTCAGATTGCTAAGAAGTGATGATATAAGTTGTAGAGGGGAAGTAGGGTAGGTAATGATGTAATTTTTGGTTAGACTGAGAATAGGGTTGATGAAGAAGGTATTAAGAAAGGCAGCTGCATCAGTGGAAGAGTTGTTTGGGCATGGATTAGGTAATGTGGGGCTTCCGGGATGTAGTAGCTGATTAACTGATTGCCAGAATTTTTGGGGGTTGTAGTTAGGATTGTTTAGCAAGTATTTGGAAATAGGTTTGTTTTTCAGGGGTCATCTTTTTTAGTTAGGTTATTTCTATAGGACTGGAAATCAGTAGAAGTTCTAGATTTTTTCCATCTCTTTTGTTCATAAGTTTATGAGTAGCTTCTGTTGACCAGGGGGCAAAGTGGGTTTTGATTCTTATTTTGCTGGTGGGGGCTAGGGAGTTAAGTGTGCTTAGAAAGATATTGTTAAAGGCTAGGACAGCTTCCTCAAGGGGGAGATCACAGAGGAAGGATCAGTGTATCATAAAGAATGAGTTCTTGAAAGTGTCTGGGTTAAAGTTTGAGAGCTTATGGCAGTCTTTATATTGCTGGGTTTTGTATAGTTGGAGTGAGTTTTAAGTATGAAGATGGGATGTTGGTCACTTAGAGTACTAGGTAGGGTGGAGGTGTTATGATAGGTGTTAAGGTTGGAGGTAAGGATGCAGTCTAGTATGGATCCAGAGTTGGTGTGTTTATTTAGACAAGTAGACAGAGATTAGCTGGGAGAAGCTGTGGAGGTTAATGGAATTCTTAGGGGAGTCAGTATTAAGGGCATTCCAATCAATGTTAGCATCACCCAAGATAGTTTCATAAGAGATAGTTTGAGAGATCAAGGAGGGAAAGAGCTCTAAGGTAGGGATGTTGTTGTCTGGGGGTATGTAGATGGAAGCAAGTGCTAGTTTTTTGTGATTATTCAGTTTACAGGTGACAATGAGTACTTCAGCTGAGTGGAAGTTTGGAAGGGTGATTGATAGAGGGTTATAGTTGTTATCCTAAACATGGTAAAAATTCTGTCTGGTCCAATTACCACAATCTATGCTGGCTATAACAGGCTTAATAATAAAGAATCTTGAGCACTCAGCAAATAACACAAGTAAATAAGGTTTACCTCTGAAAACTTGAAACGCACATTGTCGAAAGACAATTGTACGGAAGTAAGTTTTCAAGTTTACAGATACCCAAATAGAAATGCAGCAAATGTGCAATGAGAGAATGTACATTGACATTCGCTCATTGCAGATTTGGCATTTTGGGTGCAGAGTGCACTATAGTGGGGATTGGGAAGTGGACCCTTTCCCCACTGTAATACGACCTCGGAGTTAGAATAATAAAGTATGGGGGGTGTGGGTGGCACAGCCCCCCACATGGGGAGTGCAGGGGGGGCTTGCCCCCCTGCATTATGATCTGTATTCATAATTGTAGTTTGAAAATTAGCGAATCTGGTTTTCAATTTGCTGATTTTTGAATATTGGTGCAGTTCGGAATGATGGTTTTTGTCATTCCAGTTCGCACAAAGGGCCGTACAGATAGCTGATTTTCAACTACCCAAAGGTAAACCACAGATAATCTTTATTGTAGAAAGGCAGATAGGAGTCTATGCTGACATTTGTCCAGGCTTCTTGAGAAGTTCAAACATTTGGAAGATTATACCTTTTAATGTATGTTGCCTTAGCATAGCAAATCATTTTTTAAAGCAGTCTTTTAAATTAGGTCATCAGTAATGTGGAACCAAAGACTTTTCTGACTATATTTTTGTTTCTTCAACCTCTCAAGCCGCATCATGGCTAACTTAATGTAGCCTTTCTGCAAGTCTATTGCAAGGAGCATTTTTTTTCCTGTTAACAAGTACATTCCATTTGCAGAAATCACTGGTCTTCATTTACCCATCTCCTACCTTTCACTGATTACTATGTTTCCTTTTTTACTGTTTTACCATGTGTTGTTGAAGCAAAACACTTAAGTAACTTCAGTATACTAGCTTTATCTATTTCTACTTCTGTTCAGTAAACTGTCTGCATATATTCCACAATCACACTTAAATTATCTCCTATCATTTTGAATGCTTGCTATCCTTCTGTTTAGATTTGACTAATTGTGTAAATCATCCACAATATTTCTTTTTCTTTTCTGTACAGCACAAGAGGCTGGAATGATTGTAATTTAAGAGCAGACTGGAATGGTTGTAATGTAAGAGCAGTCTATCTTTAGTGATGGTTTAGGAGTGCTATTCAGTTTTATTTAGATTGGCTCTGATGATTTTGTTTTGCTACCTTTAAGAGATGTCATTAAAGGAGGAGGAGGTATTGATTAGTACTGTTGTAGTGATGATATATTCTGTTACATCTCTCTTATTCTCAGCAACAGTCGACAGATTTTACTTCCTTCGAAAATTGCCTGTAGTTCATCCCATATTATACGGATTTATCTGACTTAAACTCAACTCATCCAAGTCTTAGGTGACACATGTGTATACCACTGTATGGTCTTCTCAGATCCCACTTCTTTCTCCTGATAAGTTTAATGAGAATTTATTGGAGGTCATTCCTTGTGTGCCAAATCTGGGTGTAATGTTTGACAATTTGCTGTCTATTAAGATCCAAGTGTCGTGGTTTTCAAGTCATTTTATTAATATTTATAAATTATCTCCAGGATTAAACAATTTCATCTCTTAAACTTAACACCATGGTTTATGCCCTAGTATCTTCTTATCTAGATTGCAGCAATTCATTTTAGCATGGACTCCCCAGGAATGACCTTACTTACTTTAACTAGGTACCCAGTTCATTGTCAGGGTATTGACTGATGCTTTTTTTCCACCAGGCATACAGCTTCTGTGCTGCTGGACCTTCACTAAATGTTGCAAGTTCAGTTTTTAAGGTTCTGATGTTAATATCTTTTGCCTCAAGCATTTTGGGTGCTATTTATTTAAATATCACTTGTTCTCCAATGTGGTAGCTCAGTTCATCAGGTAAGGATCTGATAGTCATCTCCAGGATTGGATAGGACTTCAGGAAGACATATTTTTATCTGACATGATTCTATTAGATTTGACTACCTTCCTTGATTCAGGTATGTAAGAGTGAGATTTCATTTTAGAAGTCTGCCTTTTAAGAGAAAATCTGCTGCCTTTTCATGTTTTCAAGCAGTTTTTAAGATATCATATACTGTTATTCTTCTCTGCCTGGCTTGTTTCATTTTGTATTTTTTATTGGTGTGGTACACATAATTCTGCACCTAAATAAAATAAACATTAAAGACTAATGTTTTATGTCCAATGACTAAAGTGAACTATTTTCCATACAGGTATATGTGAAACTGCTCAGAGGTCCATAAAATCACAAGTCCTTACTTCTCTAACATGACTGAATTGTCTTCATTTCCAAAGTCTCATTCATTTGATACACTTATTTTTTTCTATGCCTTTGTAAAACATAATGTCTTATACTTGTTGGCAGCCATTATATTAAAGGCAGTGACTTAATTATTAAACTTGCCTACTGATTTCCTGCACTGTGGCCTTTTTAGTGGGTTTCTTGGACAGTGTCAAACATTTGTAGGCTTAGAATAATTGGTGCAGTCTTTACTTCTGTCTACTTTCACTAAATTGTCACATGTGCTCATTATTTCTACCAAATTTGTTTTCCAGTTTGGTGGGCACCATTATTTTTCATCAGACTTTATCCATCTTCATAAAATTAAGGAGAATTGTTTAACTTTTGCTGTCTTGATTGAAGTTCTGCTTTCTTTTTTTTTTTACTTTAAAAATGTCCTGCACTTTCAACTTACAGAATAGTAAGATGGTCACTTTTGTTTGTTTAAACTTTTTTCTGTTAACCAAAATGCTTTTCCTTTAATGTTTTGCAGCTGTAATTTAGAGGAAGCATTTAGGCAAAACTGACCAGATAGAATCCCAATAGACAAAGCATTGCAAAAATAATGGTACAGCATACTGAACGGACCGTGGCTGATGAAAAAGCTTTTCTTCTACATTACACAGCACAAGAGGGGGTGGCAGATTTGCAGTATAAACGCTCAACAACTGAGCCATTCACCTGCCCACAGGATAGAAAAAGGGCTGTTGTAAATAGAATCTTTATCTTAAAACACAATTCTGCATTGCAATAATGAAAGTACAATCACAGTTAAGTTGCACAATAAAGCTAATGAATTATTCCTTTCACAATATTCTTGGTTTCAGTTTGAAGATTTAATGTCTATCAGCTGCTTGACCCATTGATCTCAACCTATCATTCCCATTGACCTCTTTACAAGAAATTTTTTGAAAGGTTGAAGCAAGTCACCAGTTTTGACTTATCCATTCTGTGTTCCCTGGTTTGCAGCCTTGATCACATCTTGTTAATGCTGGATCTCAGGATTGATGTGCCAGAATAAATTTGTAAACAAAAGTATTTGCATTCCTTCAATGTTTTTTCTTTCCTTGCTGGAGTATCAGCTCATATTTGCTTTTCCAAAATTCATGTAGTCATATTTTCAAGTGTCGATTAATATTAATTACTTTTTAGATAGTTGCTCATTTTATTCAAAACAAGTTACACAATATTAATACCATTAAAATAGCTTATTATTTTTGCCAGAATATTATCTGCAAATGACCAGTAGACCATGGCCTTGATTCAGAAATGTTTAAGAGCTTATACATAGCCAAAAGGGGGAGTTGCATCTAAGCATGAACTAAGCTGTAATATAACAGTATGGGATTCAAAGAATGTGGAGTAGTGATTATAAGCAGATATACAGTCAGCAGTCCCTAGTGGGCTATCCACATGTTCCATAAAATCCATTTATCATTCCTGAGCAGCCCACATCTCTGTATTATATGGTATGGATATGCTATTACACTGTATCTCTTTTTGTGAATATAATGCATTGCAGGAGCAGTTCTGGTGTAACTACTGCAAATATCACAACTTGTTTTACATGGGTATTATAATATAATAATAACAAAATCACTGGACTTCCAAGATGGCTGCACAGTGAAAAAAGCTTACTTTTATCTCTCCCAATGTGAAAATAGAAACAGAGAAAAAGGAGTGCCACTGAAACTGTTCTTTGTGTAAAATTCAGATACTGGCTAGTAAGTGCACTGCCCGGATGCTAGCAAAGAAAAATTTCAGAGAACCTGAAAGAAAATAGGTTCATAGATTCATAGATTAGTACTAAGCTAACTGCCCATGCAAGCCATTTTAAGCCTAGCCAATTATCCCGTGTGAGACTCAAACTCTGCACCTTGTGTTTATAAGGCAAAGACCTTAACCATTAGGCCACCCTCCCAACGCTGTTCAGAAAAAACGCAGTTCAAGCTTCAGCTTTTGTTCAAGAGATGGCTTCTTGTAATTTAGAGGAAAAGATAAATCAAATGTAGGCATAGGTGACTAAAATAAATAAAACAATGAAACAAATATCAATTCAAATAATAAAAGGCTGGAGAAAATAGAAGAAGTTTTATATAGCCATTCAGATGAACTAATAAAACTGCAAAAATCAGAGACTGAAATGAAGAAAAAGCAGGCTTCTCAAGAACAACTGTTTCAAAATAGAAATAATAGAGTTAGATGACATAGCATGCAGAGAAAACTTGGGAATTTTTGCTATACCAGAGAAACTAGAAGGAACATACTGTATTAATTTTATTAAGCAACTGGACTGGTATTCTATAGCAGAATTTGTTAATTGAAAGGGCATGTCAAGTGTATGCTCCAAACCTGGCCATGAGAAAGCAGACAAGGCCTATATTATTAAAGATTAAATCAAACTAGTGGAAAGAGTTGATCCTGACAAAAAATATATTAAAAATTAGAGACAGCTGAGTGTTTGTGGAAAATTATTATTCACTGTACACCCAACAGAAGAGAAACACATTTATTGCAGTAATTAGGGAATGGCTAGAGGCAGGTGTGAAATTCAAGCTGCTCTGTCCAGCAGTCTTCAGAGTATTTTTTCCTGGAGGATAAAAGTCATTTTTGAGCACTACAGTCTAAGGCTAAAGTAAAATTGTATCCAACAAAAAAGTGAGCCAGCAAGCAGAAAGGGATTCCACTTATTCTTCTTCTGACAGTAAAGTTCATAGAGAGACGTTGCTAATGAAACTTTTTACACTGTTCCAAAGGACAGAAAAAAGACACAGGGATTGTCCAGAAGAATCAGGAGTACCTTGTATTTGGACTAGAGTCTAGTGTTAGGAGATGCAGAAGATCAGGAAGAAGACCAGCAATTAAAATTTGAGAATAAATGTGAGATTGTAAAGCATCAATCACATCCGTGAAATAAGGCTTTGTCAATAAAAGAGGCTGAGAAAAGACTAGACTTCCATTGACTTTGTCAAACCTGTCGGTGGACTGTAAAGCATCTACCCCATACTACACCTTTAATGTTTAGAATTTCACTAAAAATAAGGGAAAAATAAGTAACTAAATAAAACAATGTTGTTCTTATTAGTATTTATATAAAACATTTCACAATATGAAATGCATGCTGTATTGTAGAACAGGTTTGTATAGTATGTAGTGAGGGGTATTTAAAATGTTTGTGGGGAGTAGTCTTTTCAATGACTGTTGTATATGTTAAAGTTATTAAACTAAACAAGTATTATTTAGTCACAAGAAATACAGACTTTACAGTATAAACAATAGAAGAAAAGCTGAAAAGAAGCAAGTTTACATTAATAAAATGCTGTGATCAGGGGTGCTATGCTAGGAGTGGGGTGTAAAAGTGTACATATCACATGTACAACTAAGATGATAATTTCCCTTGTTTTTACAAGGGTTGATGTATACATTAATGTCCTTTGTAGCCATGAATAAGATTTTTTCTAAGCAAATAGGCTTGAAAATAAGACAAAAATGAAGACAGTCATGAAAATGCATTATCTTCTTGGATTTGCAAATATATTAGATGTTTTTATTCCCATTAGTAAATGTTCTCAGTGGCAGGCAATACATTTTCAGCTGAAGGCAGTTAGCCAGGGGAATTGGCTACATTCTTTTCTGAGTGAAATTTGCAAAAAATCATTCAAGCAAAATGTACATAGTTTTTTGTGTTTGTACTGAGTTAGTAGGAGGTAGGAGTGTTCTGAAAAAAAATGATATGTGTGTGTGTGTGTGTGTGTGTGTGTGTGTGTGTGTGTGTGTGTGTGTGTGTGTGTGTGTGTGTGTGTGTATATATACATATATATATCTATATATATATATATATATATATATATATATATATATATATATATATATATATATATATATATATATATATATATATATATATATATGGGTTCATGTCAGACGGTCAACAAGTCATAACATCGACATTACCATGTTTGAGACGGAATGAACGAAAGGTCAGATGAACGACAGTTGAAATTACCGACTTTCACTTCTTCGACAACTGAAAATGATTACGAAGGACATCCTTGTGTGACCTGCACACCACCTTTAAACTGAGTACATTATAGCACTTACAAACGGTTGCTTTTCAATCTGTAATGCTTACTTAATGTCCTGGTGAGTTACCGTTTGTAGGAAGTGTTTTGTGTTTACGTTATACGGCGAAGTGCTAACATAACCATAGTGCATTGCATAGCGCACTGTTGTCGGACTCTTCATTTTCAGTTGTCGAAGAAGTGAAAGTCGGTAATTTCAACTGTCGTTCATTTGACTTTTCATTCATTCCGTCTCGAACATGGTAATGTCGATGTTATGACTTGTCGACCGTCTGACATGAACCCATATATATATATATATATATATATATATATATATATATATATATAGATAGATAGATAGATATATAGATATATATATATATTTGTTTTGTTTGAGGGATTTCATTAAAACAGAGTCTTGAGATATATGACATAGGTTCAAATGGAAATGAGAAGAAACAACTGTATAAAAGATTAGCCTGCCAAACACTAGTGTGCACATGAAACACAAAGGCTGGAAACACACATTGAAAAAAAGGCTTATATAATAAGTGTGAACAAAGCATCAGCATCTTGGAAGAAAGCTGTGGTGGCTGTATTACCCAAAGAGAATAAAGACCAATTAGACCCAGCCTCATTTAGACTCATTTCAATTGTAAACCATGATTATAATGTGTATATGTCTATACTAGCTAAACGAATGGCAAAAGTGTTGTGAAAACTGGTAGATGTGGATAAGTGTGGTTTTGTGTATGGGAGGCTAACCATTGATAACATTGCTAGACCATCGATGATCCAGAGGGAAGAGCAATGTAAAAAAATGTTAATGTTGTTGGCGAGTCTTGATGCGGAGAATGTACTCAGCTATGTAAACTGTGATTTTATGAGTAGGACAATGGAGATATTTGGATTACCTGATACAACGCAATTCAGAAGATTTAGGATTTTTCTTGGAAATATTTGCATAGGAATTTTTATACTCAGAGCAATCATCAAAGAAATTTTCCTCAGAGAGATAGCAAATGGAGGTGTGACAGAGAAGAAAAAGGTAACTGGAAATATTTTTGGGAGGAATGAAATTAGTTGGCACATTTAAAAAATCCTTATTGAGAACTCTGTCAGAATTACTGGGGGAACAATAGCAGTCACCAAGGAAATTATTAATTTGAGCTGGGACACGGGATCTGAATTGTCTAGACATAGCAAGGCCTTATTAGGTTTAAGTTTATTGACTTCCAAAAAATCACAATAAAAACTGGAAATCAGAATCTAAACTAACTTTATTTGAATTATTAAATATTGTAAAAGAGATAAAAGAACAGAGATCTTTGGAAAAGGGAAGAAGGAAATTACATAGAAATAAATGGAAATTGTTGGAAGAATACATGCAGAATAATGTTCAGTAGGAAAAGTGAGGTTTAAGGAAAGGCAGGAATTGTACAATGTTATGTAATGTTGGACTGAAAGACAGTTGTTATAAAGAAAGAGAACATATAATGTCTAATATGTGTACATGGACAAAAATGTTATGTCATTATTTTTCTATTAATGTATGTATACCTATTTCTTAAGTGATATTTTAATGAAGGTGTTTAAAAATAATAATAACGTAATCACCTATTTACCAAATACTTCACTTGGTATCTCCCCAGGTCAGGTCATTGCTATATTGCTGAGACCAATGGCTCTTTTAGTGATGCTAGTTTCAGAAAGTCACCTTGTGACTCAGTGTAGCATGTTTGATGTCTTCATTAATTATAGCTGTTGACTTTGAATGTCTTCCTTTTGCTGGATTATTAACCCTTATTTACAGAAAGTGGAAGGACACTGTAGCAACAGTAATTGCTGATACCTTATACCCAGTTTCTGAATCTGGTACCCTTTTCTTGAAAGGAAGACATTATATATAGAAGCTGAAAAGTAATGAGTCCAGAATGAAGCCCTAAGGTTCACCACAAACCTACTTCCTTACAATGTTGTTATTCATCTGTTTTGATATTCCAGTCCTGCTTAATAATGACAATTTTGTTATTTTTCTAGGTAGGAGTCAAAACCTCAGCTCTATAACATGTTCAGTAAGAAGGAACAACTATCCAAAGCTTTATCAGTTGCACGGATACTATATCTCCTACCCATTTGCATTCACTGCCTTGTTTTAATACTAACAGAATTAGTGTATATTGTTCATAATGCATAAATTGGTTGTTAAGCAGTGCTAGTACAGACCAATAATACTTACCTGCTCAAACTTTACTTATAGTCAAAATCAGTTTTTCTTAACCTTGAATATAATGCCAAATAGTATAATCTGTCTATATCTACTTATGTACAGTATATTGCAAACTCTTCTATTTATAGCCTGGGATCACATCACATCCATAGCAATGTAAGTGATCTTTTTATAATTGCCAGAAAACAACTGGTAGCTATAGTGAAATGTAAACAGATTACCCTGAAGGTGTTTTCAAATAGATGAACAAAGCTTCCATCAGAGTACATTATTTCCTTTTTCTGCAACATTTTTTCAAGCTACCTTACTGAGCAAGTCACTTAACCAGACATTTTTAAGATTATCACAGTAAAGATACACTTGTGTCTAGGGAGATTATTTAGTTAATAAATAAATGAATAAATAAATCAGTCAATCAATCAATAAAATGCATGACTGGGACCTTCATAGGAGCATATGCTGTTTAGGGTAGAGCATACCAGCAATGGAAAACATCCTGAGTTTCTTTAGAGATACATTTTTGTCACTAGGCGTCTCAGCTGCAACAGCACTGAATGATGGCATACGCTTATTCTGATGTAAAATATGAGGAAGAAGATGATAAGGGGTATCATCCCAATAGCTAATAAAGGAAATACATAATTTCTGTAGACAATGGCTATACATTTGAAAACTTTAGGGTAGTTCTGTATTCAGTATCTCTTCCATGAGTGTTTATGTATTTTTATTTATTTATTTATTTTACATTTGTTTACTGGGAAAGTCTGACTGGGCAAAGATTGCGCATTTTCAGCAGAGGTCTGGGGAAAAAAGCTCCACATAGTATATCACAAAATACTCAAGACATTCAATACCAAGATGTTCAACATACTCATGATACAAAAAATATTCAAAAAATTCAATACACATGTATTCAGCATAGTCATTATAAAATGCATTAAAATACTAATACCCAGAAAATAAGGTATAGGTGGTTGATGTGAGATAGTGATACACATAAGTGTCATGCCTGGTACATCTATGGCTATTTACGAGACAGGGCTAGGTATTAATGAAGTTAACTAGTCTGGGTGTTGACGGTTGCATATCCAGGAATTGGCTAGGTAGGACAATTCCAGATTTTGGCAACTGCACTAGAGTAAAGGGAGTCACCTGATGTATATTTGCTTTTGGATATTTCTACAAGTGCTTTGTTTGTGGATCTTAGTTGGTGGTTGCTGTTGTAGGGGTTGAGAAGGCTGGTGTTTTATTGGATTGGTAGACTATTTGATGTGCCATGGTAAGTTGGTTAAAGTTTAATAAGCTGGGCAATTCTAGCCAACCTAATTGCTTAATGACTTGACATTGATGGGCTCGACAGGAGGAGTTGGTAGCAAATTTTGCTATTTTGTTATAGCAAGTAGTTAATTTGTTTAAGTCGCCTCTGTTTAGGTTGGTTAGAGCAGGGGATGAATATAGTAATGTGGAGATTAGATGAGTTCTAGCTATGATGGGTTTAGTGTCTGTGGTCAGGTAGCTTTTGTAATGATAAAGGGTGATGAGTTTTTTGTGAACTTTAGTTATCATCTGGGTTATATGTTTATTGAATATGAGATTTTGGTCGATGACTGTCCCTAGTAGTTTGGTTTGTGGTACTGGGGTGATGAGGGTGTTGTCCATAGATGATATTTTAAAAGGGAGAGTGGGTTCAGTGGCTTTAGAGGGATAGAAAAGCATGGGTTAGGCTTTCTGGGATTTAGAATAAGTTGTGAGTTTGACAGTCAGGCTTCTATGGTGGTAAAAGTTGTTAAAATATAAGTGACTTAACACACGCATTGAAACATATAATTAGTTTATAGGTTCATAGCTAAGTCCTAGGCAATTAGTTTGCAGTTTAAGCTTACCCATTAAGTCATTCTTAAGACTTCCTTCCAGCTTCAAGCTGAGCAATACAAGATAGATTCAGGGAGATTTTGAGGCTGCCCATCCGCTTATTTAGGTTTACCTTGAAGAGGGCAAGGGTGCTATTCTGTTTGACCAAAAGTGAAAGTTTGCTCCAGTGGTGAGAGATATATTAGGATACAAAACTATCTTGTTAATATACCTTATTTATCTTTTGATGAAGGTTTATCTCCTTTAGTTGGGTATTTGAGGAATACTTTGTCCTGTGAAGTAACAGGAGGTCAAAAGTGATCAAATTGTTCATGGCTGAAAGGGATATATATATATATGGTTCCCTATCAGAAGCCTGAAACACTATAAGCCTGAAAATCAAAATCCTGAAACCAAAAGCCTGAAAATTCAAAATCCCGAAAACCCAAAATCCTGAAAACACAAATAATGCTAATATGTCACTATAAAGACACTAATATCTACCGACTGACCCTGACCCTAACCCTAACCCTAAGGTCCGTCACTATCGCACACTCACCTGACCTGCGCCCTAACCCTAACTCACTTAAACCGCCCCTAACCCCAATATTTGTCACTATTGCATACATGCCTAACCTGCGCCCTAACCCTAACTCACTTAAACTGCCCCTAACCCTAGCATAAAACCAATCAAGACACTTACCTGAACCCAACGCATGACCTAACACCACAGGGCTAACAATAGCAAAGCCACAATGACGTCAGTATGTCCATTTTGTGTTTTCAGGATTTTGAGTTTCAGGATTTTGGGTTTTCGAGATTTTGAATTTTCAGGCTTTTGGTTTCAGGATTTTGATTTTCAGGCTTATAGTGTTTCAGGCTTCTGATAGGGAACTATATATATATATATATATATATATATATATATATATATATATATATATATATATACACAGATCCAAGGAAGAGTCTATAAGAAACTGACTACGGAGACAGGACTGTCAGTCTGTCTTGATAACTATGATGTTTGAGGCCACGGATCTTTTTAGTTAGGAATCTCATAGCTCTCTTAAGTTGAGTAATTTGTTTAGACTAACACGTGATTGGGACATTATATTTAATAAATAGTTTGCTGAGATATGAGTAAAGGAGAATTAAGAGTTCATAGGATCTAGAGGAGATGCATTAGAAAATTAGATGAGATAGGCCGATGACTTTCTGAACTATTATGGAGAACAATGGTCAAAAGATTAGGCATTATCAACAAGAGTGCTTAGATCTTTTACAACAGTGTCTGATTGGAGGGGTGTATCACCTATATGGTTTGGGAAAACAATTTACCAAAAATTAACTATACTACATTTTTCACATTTAATTTGAGACCATTGTCCTTCCACCAATTGTTAACTTGGTCTAACCCACGTTGGAGCAATTGTGTTAGTGGAAGATCAAATATCATCAACCTGTTTACAGAAATCCACAAACAAGTGTTAGCCTAAAGATCTAAGAACTAGACATCAAGTAGGACAGGGCTCTACACTGACCCGTGTGGTACACAACTGGTAACTTTTTGCTTTCAGAAATGACACCTGTGAACCTAACCACATGGATTCTGTCTGATAACCAGTTAATTATCCGCTATATAATATAAGGATTTATATTTAGATTTGCAAGTTTGTTCTGATGAAGTTCTCAGTCTTATATTAAAGAAGGAAAGTAGTAAACTCTAATATCACACCAGTCTCTCATCTTTTTGCTGAATGCTGTCTTTATATTTTGTTTGTCGGCTACACTTTGCAACTCACTCAGCTTTTTCTAGTCATATTTACAAGTATGTCAGTAATACCTGTAAGGTGAATAGTGTTAAATGTCTTAGCCAGGTCCATATATGCTGTATGTACTATATAACTACTTTGTTGACTTTTCAAAGAAAATAGTAGGGTTAAAGAGGCAAACCCTTCTTATGACAATGATGAAGATCCATGGTTAAGAGATTTCTACTGTCCATATTAATGCAGTCTGAGATAATATCTTCCATAGCTTTACACATGACGCTACTGAGACTAATATGTCTGTATTGTCAAGGATCCATGTTTGGGCCAGTCTTATGTAATAACATTACAATGGCTGTATTCCTAGCTTCAAGAATGTAACCTGCAGACAGGCTTAAATTAAATAGGTTATGTAAGAGGATCAGATGGGCCATATTTGGCAGCGGTAATCAGGCATCCTGGTATATTATCAAGGACTATAGTATTAGCTTGTGAGAGGACTGTGAGCAAGTTGTGCCATAGTAATTAAAGGGGGTTGCTAGGGCTGTAGAAGGGCTATAACTGAGTAGATTAACATTTCTACTAAATTGGTCAATTGATGTATTAACTATAGCTGAAACTTCCTGAACTTGTTAAAAAAAGAGTTGCAGTTGTTTTTGACCTTAGTGGGTATTTTAAATTTGTAATCCACCTTGTGCTTCCTGATGGTTCTCTTAAGCTCTTTTTTTAGTTCCTTAAGTGTGCTGTCAAGGGAGGTAGACTGAGACGTCTTATACTCATTGAGTAATTTCTTTCTCATGTAACTTATATAGATTATTATTCCAGTACAGGGGGTTGGTTGTAAATTTCTCATTATATTTGGTACAGATGGGGACTACCTTATCAGTACACCTATTCAAAAGTGGGATATGAAGTTCATAGTTTCATAAGAGGTTACTAGGCTATTGACTCAAGGGTTATTTTAAGTCTAGCCTATACACCCATTATATTTCAAGAGAAATAGTCTAGTCAATGCCTAAGGTTATTATTAGTAATGACTGCCCATGTCCAAGAGGGATACGGGAGCTATTCCTGGCAAAAGAATTGTTGTTTCCCATCCATTCATCCAGGCTCCTTCTGAACAGAGTCATAGAGGTGGTCTGCTCAACATGAATTGGTAGCCTATTCCAGAGAAGTGGCAACCTCTGTGAGATGAGCATGTTTAAATTGCAGCCCAGCTTTAGGTCAAAAGTCCCATTTGACTTAAGGATGTGCAGCAACTTCATCAGGTTGGGATCAGAGATTGTTCTGTAAGCCAGACACAAGTCTCCCCTAAGCCGCCTATATGCTACTGAGTACAGCGACAAAGACTTCAGTCTGTCTATGTAAGGCATGTGCTAAAACCCTGGATCTTCTTAGTTAAAAATTTCTGGGGTCTCCATTTGCTGCAGGTGCCTGGTACTGTATATACTAAAGAGGCGTTATACTCAATTATGGACCTGATAAGGGATAAGTTTAGGAGGTTATAACCTCATTTGCTCTTGAGGCTATGCCATTGCTAATCAGATGTGCATTGTGGAATGTCTTTCTCACTACAGTGGACACATGGTGGTCAAAGTTTATGTCACAGTCTATTTGTGTGCCCAAATCCCTCACTACAATGTTCATACTTAAGGCATTGCTGTTTATTGATAGTAGGGACATTGCTTTTACTGAAGGGGATGGTGATGTATTTTTTTGCATTTAGTTTGAGTCCATGGCTTTGGCACCAATCTTTAGTCTGTGTAAGCTGATCTTGGAGTACACCAACATCATTTGAGGAGCCAACGATAACGCCAAGTTTGCAGTCATCAACAAACTTGGTCATCCACAGCCCCTTTGATTTGGCCTGAACTTCCGAGAAGTAAATACCAAACAAAAGTCAGAGGCATAGGCAGTAGCTTCTGCAATGAGGTCCTGCAGAGAAGGATTACAGTGGAATTTAGTGAGGTCATCGAGTAAGTGAAAAAGGTTTGTGTTACAGAAATCCTTAAACAAAGAGATATTTGTAGGGGAAGTAAAATAATTTTAAGGGAAAAGGTTACTGGTTTGTGATTAATTTAACAAAGAAAGATGATACATATGAAGGCATGCAAAAAGTGGCCATATATCTCAGGAGAAAAGAAAGGCTATTAGGGGTGCCTTATAAGGTATTTAACTATTTGTGCACAGGAGTTACCATTTATATTGTCAAGAAAGTGTGCATGCCAACAGCTGGTGGTGTAGATTAGCCTGTTTATTGATGGATAGCTAAAGTCACCCAGCCGAATAGTATTGGGTTTAATGGAGATTGCAGCTAAGGTGTTATGATAGCTATCATGCTTACAAAGAGAGAGGGAGTTCTATAGCTAGCTATGAAATGTTAATTAATCTTGCTAATTGTGACTTGGACATCTAGAAATTTAAATCTAGTGTCTCAAGAAAACTGTATTGATGTGAAGAATGAAGCTTCTATGAAGAATGTGTAAATACTGAGCCAAGTGTTCTCTAAAGGCAACTGACAGTTCTTGACACCAAAACTACTACTTGGTTGAACTGAGGTGAATAATAATCTCAGGCCGTGTCTTGATAACATTTCCAAATCCATTATACCAAGAGAATGGAAAACCAATTTTAATGCCATATTCATGGATTTGTCACATAAATTTATAAAACTACTGAAGAGGCCAGTTATATATTCTGCTGGAGCCCCAAGGTGAAAAACAAAAAAAATAATGGGGAAATGTATATCCTTTCATCCAAATATGACTTTATTAGGAGATATAGTGGACTGAATAGCATGTCTTAAGGTTTACCCCCCCCCCGATCCCCAAACCTATGGATATAGGAAAAAGTAATTAGCTTCCTTTGGGAAGCCTGGTCCTCATTAACTTAATATAGTACATCTAAAATATACCTGGGGTTATATGTGACTAGTATAATGTTATTTTACAGCTTTTAATGTTAGATGGATGAATCCAGCCCTCCTCCAGTGAAGTATGAAAAGATAATGTGCTGAACTTTTCAGAATGGGTTATATAGTCTATTATACATAAGAACATATAACTAATGTTCAAAATTGTTTTGATTACCTGTACTAGATTGCACTGTGTCATACAACAAATAGAATATGACATGGGGAGAGAGCCTGATGTAAAGATATTGAGGGAATGGGGCAAAGTAATATTTCTTTTCATACCTTGTTACTGGATGTATACCATGTATCTCTGCTACCATGTTATCTGTGTTATAATAACAAATTGTGTTTATTTTTATGCTTCCATGCTGTTTTGACTTTTGGACTTTTAGAAAAGATAGTTTTTTAATAAAAAGTTAAAATATAAAAAAGCACTACTTGGATATCTACCTGGCTGGAGAAACTAGTCAGAATTGGAACCAGTAAATGTTATACATGAAAATATGAAATGTGAGAGTCATAGACATGATATGCAATGTGAAGGACCAGTGCACTATGAAATGGACTAAAATTATAAACAAAACACAGTCTATGGAGAGAACTACAGTAGGGAGCATTACAGACGTTACTGTGCACAGTGTAAGCTCATGATATGCAGAATATGTGGAAATGAGCCCGTCCATATAAATAACCCTGCCAACAAAATTCATAGACAGCTATGCTGAGTACAAGGAAGTGCAAATGACACAATGCAGTACATGTAACTACAATGCAGTACAAATTAAAGGAGTTTAGTGACAGCTGGCAAATGACAGAACAGAAGCCCCCACCCCATCCCGAACATTGGGAGATGCACTTCCATTGCCAGTGGCACTCTGAAAATACAAAATGCAAGACAAAACCCATATACACATATAAAGACCTTCCCATATACAGGTTCTCTCATGCTCAAATATAATTAATGATGTGGCTCTGTATAGTTTTGGTACAGCCATACATAGCTGTCTGTGCACATATACAGGACCACATGCATGTTGTCAGTAGGGTGACAAAGTACTGTAATAAACTGTCAGCATTGTTGGGATGAAGCTCTTTCATAGTTGTTCGATGAACATTTGTGGGCTGAGCTTTACACAAATTACGCCAATAGTGTTTTGCAGCATATCGTAGCATTTATGTCATTATTGGAGCATAATGCCGTAATAAGATACAAGTATAGCCTTGGTACATCCAAAAAGGTAACTGAGCATCAGTCAACTCTAATATTCCATGAATTACATGGCCTATTTCTGTGCACCAGGGATCATGCCCCCAAATGTGGTAGGACATTAGGTGCTCTAGAGATTTATTTTTGCACCACTGCAATTCACATACATCTCTGAATGACAGTGATCATGTGTATGCATGTCTCCTTATCTGTAAGCAGAGTTATGTTTCCCCAGAATGCACTGTGCATGCAAGATGGTCCCTGTCTACCAATGCTAGCTTTGTAAATGACTGATTAGCAGCTCAGCTGGCTGACACAGCTGATAGTGGAGAGTAGGTGTGCCCATCAAGAGGGGAGGATGAGGCAGAGCCAACCATGTACTGAATAAGTCCATCAGAGATGGGGGCTAGGATACAAGTGCATGGCATGGAAGTGGGCATTAGATTCATGCACTCACATGGAGAAGACATTGCAGACCTCCATAGTGATGCGGATAGCATGCTCCTTCAGATAGGGGTGGGGCAGGGTTAATCCATTATAACTGCTATCCTTGTTGGGATGATGGCAAGAACATGCTTGCCTGAGTGATGGCCCCCTTGAGACAGCTCCAACACCACTACTGGGTGGAGGGACATGTGATCTGTATCACAGCAGAAGTCTACTGTAGGTTTCCCATGTGACTGTATGAGGAAAGAATGGGCCATATGCAATGGGGGGTAGCTTGGTGGTTGCCAGGCACAATGGCATGACAGACATAGAAAAAATGTCCTTGTTCCACCATCTATTGGACATTGATGCAAAGAAAGTCTCACAGGTTGCTGTACTGTACTGTATGTTCCTGCCTTACTGTAGCCCACAGCAACTATAAGGCTGTAGCATGCATATGCAGAAACACAAACACACGCACGCACACACACATGCGCGCGCGCACGTGCGCACACACACACACACACACACACACACACACACACACACACACACACACACCAAACAAAACAGATTATAGTATAAATGAGTTATGTGTGTATGGGTATATGTATTATTATGAACCAGACACAACAGGCAGACATGCACCTTGATAGAACTGTTTTCAGACTAAATAACTGGTGAACTCATGCAACACCTTCTAGTTCTGTCCAGCAGCAATGCAGCAGTAGGCACAAATCATCAGGCTTAGAGGATAGCTGAGGCTGTCCTTTTATGTGAGAAGTGTGACAACATATTCTAAAATTTACAGACCTATAAACTTGTTAAGTTGCATGGAAAAGTGTTATGAAATAATTATTTTCATTTTCAAATGACAGATCTATGAAGTGGATAAATTGTACTTCTTTGATATATTTAAATATGCCTGTAAGAAAAGTCAATACAGGTATGGAGAAAGGAGGTTCTGGTGATAGGGATGACTGCAATTAGGTATACAGAGAATAGGCAAGAGGGGGCTGGAATTTACTTCAGAAAACTGACAAAGGAACCAAGATATTGGTCAAATAATTAGAGAGAGAAAGGTGACAGAATGGGACGAGGCCAAGAATTAATTTCGAGTACAGGCTAGAGATTGCCTTCCCTGTCAAGGACTGATATCAGAATATAGGCAAAAAGAAAGAAATAGGGGGATCCTAAGTGAGAGACCAGCAGTGATGGAGTTTTTAGTAGCATGTAGAGCATAAGCTGATGTTAAAAAGGAGATAATTAGTAGGGCATATAAAATATTGCATGATAACTAACTGCAGGAATCAATAAGAGAAGGTTAGAAAGTTAGGGAAGATAGATAAGCAAGTCACAAAGAAACAAAACAATGGGTATATATATATATATATATATATATATATATATATATATATATATAGGTTTACTATCATAATTATGAAAATAAAAAAAGTGTACTTATTAGCAAAGTGTTTCGCCAAAAGTACACAATTCCAAATGTTCCCAATGTCGGAAAACAGCTGTTAACGTCGGAAATGTCATTCACGACATTTTCGACACTTAACAGCAATCCCACCCTTCCCTTAACTCCCTAGCTAGCTAGCCTAAAATTATGTTTATGCAGGGGGGGCAAGCCCCCACACCTCCCTAACTAAATATTCCAACTCCGAGATCGCACTACAGTGAGGAAAGGGATGTATTCCCCTAACCGCACTCTACCGCAATCCCTTTACATGAGCGAATGTTATAACTGCAAATGCACAGTCCATTCGCAATTATACCGTTCGCTCACATATCTGTTGTTCGAATACTTCATAGCCGAGCAATTGCACGGTGAAATTGTAATGGTAAACATATATATATATATATATATATATATATATATATATATATATATATATATAGTTAACAAATATGTAACAGTGTAAAAGATGTAGGATCATTGCTTGGAAGTATTTTATACCGCAGGCAGACTCCAAAGAATATTTTTGTCAAGTAGACTGCAAATCTTGGAGGTGTGATGTAGAAGAAAAAGTTCATTGGGATCATAATTTTGGATTATAATGAGTTGGCAGACTTTAAAAACTCACTGCAAAATAATGAATGAGCAAATTGGTATAACTAAGGAAATTATTTTATGACCTGTGATACAGAATTGGAATTGCATATCCATAGTAAGGCCATGCTGAGTTTAATTGTGGTGGCTGACAGAAAAGCAGTTACTAGAAAATGGAAATCAAAGCCTAAACCAACTGTACTACAAGTATTGAATATAGTAGTAGAGATAAAATAACTGGAAGTGAGATAGTCAAAATAGGAATTGTAAGAACAATACATGCAGAATAATGCTTTCGAGGAAGAATGAGGTTTAAGGGTAGGTAGGAATTGAATAAGCTATGTAATGTTTGACTGACAATGACTATATAGATTAAAAGTGACTTATAATGTTTGCAAATGAAAGTTGATATTTTTTCATTTATAAAAATACATGATTGTGTGTGTAATAAGTGATAATTCTATAAAGATGTTTCTTGTTTATTAAAAAAAATAATCCAACAGACTCAATCTAATCCATTCAAATGAGATAATACAGGGGATATCTAAACCATCTTCAACATTCTTGTACTTAGAGCTTTTAGATAATGTTTAAATTGCATGAGACTCACCAAACAATTCCTTTTAATTGGATTCCGTAATTCCAAGAATAGGGACAGTGAATCTACATGCATAAAATTGCATAAGGAGAGTGTCACATGTCTTGCTCCCCTGCAGAAAAGACTTGAACATCACAAAGGCCATTGAGCTTAACAATGGTTCTTGCAATGATTATGATTTTTTTGTAATTATGCCTTTTGTGACACCCGTACCCTGTTCCAGCAATCAAGGAGCCTCAATCCTCACCACTAACACCAGAGAGGGCATCTCATATATGAAGAACGGATAACAAATACACACAGTAAAGTGCAATTTCCCTTAAAAGCACACAGAGATCACAGTCAGTCTGGGGCTGGTCTCTCCCTTGCTCTCCAGATTCCCAGTAAGACTTCCCACTGGCACAGCTATAGGGTCCAAATCTCAGCTTAGTGGGCAAGCTAAAACCTCTAGCACCCTCTCTGTTCAACCAGTGCTTCGTGTCCCCGCCCAAGTAGCTGACACACACCCACACACACACACACACACACACACACACACACACACACACACACACACACACACACAGACACACACACACACACACACACACACACACACACACACACACACACACACACACACACACACACACACACACACATGTACTTTGAGATAAGAGTTTATACAACCACACAGACACTTCTGGGGAAGGCTGGCACAGGTTCTCCAGCTGTGCCCTTTTCTCCCAGTCAATACGGTAGTACCAGCTGCCACCACCCACTAATATTTATCAGCTACTCAAAAGTCCTTAAAAGGGTGTCCAATTATTACTGTGCAATATTATTATCCAGTTGGTAGTATGACTAAACAGTCTCAAGGCTTATTAGAGTGACTTGGTACAGGATCCATATATACATGCAATGTATTCTTAGAGCTTAACTTATCTCTACATAAAACAGCCACAGTTAAAAGGTTTTAAAATATTTAATAATAAATAATAAAAATACAAGATGATACCTCTTACTACACAGTGCTAGTCAAGAGTTCAGAGATCACAAGGAAATACTTAAAATAATTCAGTAGTACAGTTCTGACATCACAGAAAAACACAGTCTAATCCTTCTAGTTCCTAGCTATTTCTAAAAGAAAACACAAATCCAAGATAACTTACATATGAGCAAGACAGTGTTGTGAGATGGATGTTCAAGACAAAAATGCTTAATGCCTTCTGATAGGTTCATAGTTAGGTACTACACTATCTGACTGAAGGCATTTATAAGCCCAGCCAGATTGTGTTGGCTGTCACTGCCCCCTTAGATT
The DNA here is from genome assembly GCF_019279795.1 of Protopterus annectens. NCBI lineage: Eukaryota > Metazoa > Chordata > Ceratodontiformes > Protopteridae > Protopterus > Protopterus annectens. Next base: position 374,588,369 of record NC_056741.1, read on the forward strand.
AGTTCCCTGTGCCTCTGTCCAGCAGACCCACTGAAGTGATCTCCGGGGTAAACTTTCTCTTTCCCATCCACTCGACAAGGGTTCTCTTGAAGAGTGTTAGCGAGGAGCTGTACCTAATGTAGATTGGAATCTTGTTCCAAAGCATGGGAAGTATCTGGGACAGGAATCTATACCTCCACCCTGTCCTATTTATTGTTGTGGTAAGGTTTAGATCCTTAGAGTGTGTGGCTCGAGAGGATAAGGTTTTCTTTAGGTGGAGCATGTCCATCAATTCTAGGTTGGACATGGCCTTGTATGTCAGGCAGAGATCACCTCTGAGTAGGCGGTATGCAACCAAGTACAGCTGGAGTTTCTTCAGTCAAGCTGCAAAGGGCATCTATTTGAGGTCAGTGATCCTCTTGGTGAGGTACTTCTGTGGTCTTTCCTGCTGTTGCAGGTGTCTTGTAAGGTACATCCCAAATGGGGCATTGTACTCTGTGATGGGTCTGATGAGTGATGAGTAGAGGGGCACAATGACCTCTTTTGATCTGAATGTGAACCCTTTTGTGATTAGGTGGGCCACATAGAAGGATTTTCTAATCACTTTGGCAATGTGATTATCAAAGGAGAGATTACTATCTACTTGGGTCCCCAGATCCCTTATTACATATTCTGCATTTAGGGGACTACCACCTATGTGGTAGTTTGTGGGTACCTTGTTTTTTCCAAAGGGGATGACTATGCACTTTTTGGCATTTAGCTTGAGGCCATGATTTTGACACCAGGTATCTGTCTCTGTGAGACCCTTTTGGAGGATGTCTGTGTCAGCTGGAGAGTCAATTATAGCCCTAGTTTGCAGTCATCTGCGAACTTGGTCAGCCATAGTCCTTCTGTGCTTGCCTGTACCTCTGAGATGTATATGCCGAACAGGAGGGATCCTAGGACTTCAGCCCTGGGGAACGCCACTTGTAACCAGTTTAGAGTCGGACCTAGCTCCTGCAACTCTCACCATGTGGGTTCTGTCCATGAGCCAGTTGACAACCCATCTTGTGACATAGGAGTTTATGTTCAGACTGGTGAGCTTGTCTGTAATACCAGAATGGGGAATGGTATCGAAGGCCTTTGCGAAGTCTAGGTAGGCTGTGTATACCACCTTTCCCTCATCTATAGCCTTGGTAACTGTCTCAAAGAAGTCCACCAGGTTCAGGAGGCATGATCTGCCCTTAACAAGCCAAACTGGGTAGGGTCTAGTATTTGGAGGTTCCCAATGTCTCTGTTAATGAGTTCCATGATGATGCACTCCATAGCCTTGCAGACCAAGCTAGACAGGCTTATAGGGCAATAGTTCACAATGTCTGTTGTGGCTCCACCTTTGTGGAACAGAATAACTGTTGCTGTGCACCACTGTATGGGTATGTAGCCTGTGGAGAGGCTGAGTTTGAACAGTGTGTTTAGGTGAGGGGTTAGTTCATCTTTGAGCTCATGTAGGACGCAGCCTGGGATACAGTCCAGTCCCATTGATGGTGTGTTTTTGGCTTTGGAGAGGGCTGTTTTAACCTAAGTGTCTGTGATTTCAGGGGCTCTACATTCTCTCTGGTATGGCAATGGGCCTTTTTAGGGGTGAGACGGGGGTGAAGTTTGCACTTAACCTGTCTGCCAGGATGTTGGCGATATTGGCCAGTTCAGTGTATTTTGTGCCATTCTGCACTAACTCTGAGCAGATCTAAGCATTTCCACTTAGGTTCTTGACATAGCTAAAGAATGCCTTGTGGTTATCTTTGGAGTCCTTGGTAATTTTTCTTTCAAAGCTCACCTTGGATGATTTTATGAGGGATCATAGTTTCTTGCTGATACTGATCAGGGATGTCTTCCCTTCTTGGGATTTTACTCTTTTCTGTACTAGTTTCCTCCTTTGATTGTATAGCTTGCTTATGTCAGGGGTCCTCCAGACTGGTTTCCTTTTCTTGGGGGAGTGAGTCTTGTTTTTTCTTGGGATAGCATGATCCATGCATTCTTGTAGGTGCCCATAGAATGTATTAGTAAAGGATTTTGCAGCTTGGGCAGCATTATCCTTTAGCATGGGGGCTTTGAAACTTTTCCACCTTGATCTTAAGTAATGTGAAGTTTGCTTTTGAAAAGATTTTCATGGTGGTTTCCCTGTCTGGGAGTGGGGGGGTATGGATATCCAAAGTGATTTGTTTATGGTCAGATCTAACGAGCGAGGGGATTGACCTCTGGTGTGGAACACCAGTCGCCCATGTTGGTGATTACCAGGTCCAATATGCTGTCACCTCTGGTGGGAGTGTTGACCAGTTGATCCAGGGCATTTGAGTTTATAAATTCTAGGACATGTTGGGCAAGGGAGTTAGTACTTGAGTAGTTCTCCCAATTAGTGTTTGGGTAATTGACATCACCTAATATTAGGGTGTTTGGTAGGACCTTTATGTTTCCCAGTGTTTCCAGAAATGTAGAATGGGGGTCCTGGGACATGGTGGGTGATCTGTAGCAAGCTACAATTTGAATTGCAGTTTTGCCCGCTGTTAGTTGCACGTGGATGATCTCTGAAGCATCGTGCTGTTCCACTAACCTGGAGGTGTGGATATCCTTGATGAATATGGATACACCCCCACCTTTTGCATTTTGGTCCGGGTTCTGTGGCCGAAATGTATGGTATGAGTTGTAGCCTGGTAGTGCTGGTGTGCTCTCTGGAGCCTTAAACCAGGTTTCTGTTACAGCACATATATCGATTTTCTCCATACTGAGGAGTGCCTTGAGTGTGTGCATTTTGAGGTTTAGACTTCTGGCATAAAGTAGCATTACCCTCAGTTTTTTTGTTACTTGTGCTATTTACGGTGGTGGGTTTGTCTTTTGAGCAATGCCTAAAAAAAGCACTATGGGGGTAGCAAGAGCCTTGGCCAGTATTCAAAAGCCTAAAGGTGACAGGTGCTAGCCATCTCTAGCGAAGCAGTGTGGCTTGTCGAGCATATCATCCCAGGCGGACAGACACTGTATCCCCTTTGAATGACACCAGAAACTTAGCCAATTGTTGAAATTGATGATTTTTTATTTATACTGTGGTATCATTCTTGGTGAGGGCAGGATGCTACTCAGGGTCAAGGTCATACCGGCCTGGGCTACGTGATCAGAGAGCTCTTCCATGTCTCTTTTCATGTAGTCCAGGGAGGTACAGCTCAGGTCATTCACACCAACATGGGCAATGACAGAGTCACATTTGTACTTGTTCTGGAGTGACCTGAGTGATCGTGTTATGTGGCGGATCCTGGCACCCAACAGGCAGCTAACAGTAACCTTCTCCTTATTCATCCTAGTGAGTGGGACGTCAGTGTGCCTGACTATAGAGTCACCTATTACTAGTATGTTGGATATGTTATTTTGCCTTAAGGACTGTGATTGCATGGCACACTTGTTTTGTGAAGTATGTGTTTCATGGTTTATGTTGGGGGGTGGAGGTTGCTTGGATGTCTGCTTTGGAGGTCTCTGTTGCTTTTGCAGATTTTTATTATCCAAGTATGTTTTTGTGTATTTATGTGTGTTTTTTGCCAGTGCTGGTTTAATGGATCTATGTGAGATTGGTGGTGTGATGCAAGTATTTCCCTTCTCCTCTTGACTGTCTGATCCTGTCTTGGGTTGAGAGAGCTTAGCCTCCAGAGTGGCTGTATAATTGCATCTCTTGCATGTATTAGTGTTTAGTGGTAGGAGGAGAGGGTTGCCTGTGTACATGAGGCAGTTGTAGCATTGCCTTAAAATGCCCAGATTCACCAGTTGGACTGGACAGTACACCTGAAACTGCCCTTTGGACATGCCTGGATAGGTACAATGAACTGTTTTACTGAATGGCTGGTAAGGTCGAATAGAGAGCCTTGTCCTTCTGTACAGTATAGGGGGTCTAATGCTAGGGTTTATAAGTGCTTGCTATGAGTTTTGAGCATGTGCCAGCCTGAGAAATGAATGGCTTGAGTGCTTAAATTGAAGTTTTGTCTAGTTCCAAGGGAAAAATTAAAGAGGAGACTTTGTGGAGCCAGGAATAGTTATACCCTAGCTAACTGGCACTGCCTGTGTGCAAAACTGGGAAAATGCATTTTTTATAGCAGGGAAATGAAAGAGATGCATGCATGCAATGTACTCTTAGAGCTTAACTTATCTCTACACAAAACAGCCACAGTTGAAAGGTTTTAAAATATTTAATAATAAATAATAAAAACACAAGATAATACTTCTTACTGCACAGCGCTAGTCAAAAGTTCAGAGATCACAGAGAAATACTTAAAATAATTCAGTAGTACAGTTCTGACATCGCAGAAAAACACTTAGTCTAATCTTTATAGTTCCTAGCTATTTCTAAAAGAAAACACAAATCTAGGATAACTTACATATGAGCAAGACAGTGTTGGGAGTTGGATGTTCAAGACAAAAATGCTTAATGCCTTCTGATTCTCTCTTTTTAAATTGCAATTGCAGTCCTGATTCCCATTACATCATTTTTTACACTTTCCTGGTGTTCCCAGGCTGACAGAAAATGCATTTACATTCTTTTACACCCAGACAGAAACCAGAACAATAAAGGACATTCCACATGTAAATTCTGGTCATTAACTTTAACCTTAAAACAATTGGCAGGAAGCCTTCATCTAGCCCAGCCAGAGCCGAATTGTAAATATCAAAGACAGTCATGAAATGCTTGACTTAGCTTTCTTTACAGCAGAGGGCAATGTTGCTACATTGTTTTAAGTTCAACATTTCACAGCATATTCTTTCATTTAAAAAAACAAGCTTTCATTTCCACATTCATATTTACAAATGATAGAATTATCTGCACAATTCTATCTGGCTTGCTTGGCAGCCTTCATCTATCTTCACCCAATTTGCACACCTTTCATAATGAATGTGCCTTATACTCCTCTGTTTGTGTGTTTGACCTTGTGAATATCCATAACAAAGCTGCTAAATCTTTTGCAGAAGGTATGATTCTTCCTGCAGTGAAGACTATACCTAAGTATATAAATAAGACTAATACTTTCGGCAACTACACTAGATTATGATGTCATTTAAGATGGTTCATTGTCTTTCTGCCTGAGATCCAAGAGGAAATATATTGTTTATGCTTAACTTTACAATGAATGGGTTATAGCTCTCTAGTGGCTTTTATATAGGATTAAAATACTCAACATCCCAAGCCAAACTCTGCAGATGAATCATAAAATGAAGGTAGAAGTTTCTAATTATCAAATCCTAAATCAAAGATTAAGTTGTTTACAGACTAACCTTGTATTTGTAGGAATTGTGATATCTGCTATCACAGAGTCATGGTTTAGAGATCTGTCCTGTATTACACAAATACCTAGTTAAAACTCTTTCTACTCAGTTCTGTCCACTGAGAAAGGAAATAGTGTATGCATTTTTATAACTCAGTTTTCAAAAGAAGGATTATGGAAACAAATTATCCACACTCACTTGTCACTTCAATATCATAATGACTTTCTTGACAAACTTATAATCCAACCCATAATGAAAAATATTTTTCTATTCAGTGACCTAAATTATCCCTGCTTTGACTGGGGAAATATATCTATGGTAATAATCTGATAAAAGCTACTAGACTTCATAAATAATAACAATGTCATGAGGTTTTTAACTCCAAGCAGGAGCGGAACATATTGGATGTCATGATGACAAGCATTCTTGCCTGCTGTGCTAACCTAAACATCACTTTATTCCATTTTGACACTTACCAAAATGCTGTGATATTGCTGTTATACACAAAATCAAAATAATAATTTTTCAAACAGCAACTATGGTCACTTGAACAACCACCTTCTGTCAGTTAACTGAAACCAAACACTAAATCCCATCACTCGCATCTTATTGGTGAATCGTTCATAGGTACACTGACCACCTTTAGTTTTGTCAAAGATAGACTTTATTTTATTCTTCTCATAAATTACTGTCAAAGTGTGACTGCTGCCCAAAATAAAGGTACATCTTCCCATATGGCTTATTAAAAATAATTATGACCACCACTCACAACCTACTGGTGAATCATTCATAGCCATCTGCAGAACTTTAACCACTATATTGTCCAAGTCATCCCCATGAAATATGAATATAAAGGACAATACAACATAAGCCAAAATGGTGAGGCTATAGCATCAACAAATTATTAAACAGACAGTGAGTAACATTAGAGACTAAACTTCATTGAGTGTAAAACTTGTAACCAAGACAGGTATGACATTTTATAACCACATCTGAAAAATAAAGAGGAAAAAATGTGAAAATATTCTGTGCTACATCAGAATTGAATTACCATAACAGTCATTAGACATTATCTAATAAACTGCCATGCTGACTTGGAAGAGGTTTCAGCTACAAACAGGAACCCTATCCACACATTCTTTTTGCATCTAGATACTACTTGATTATTTCTGCCCTCAGTAAGGTCAGAAATGCCAGTTCTAAGGGACCAAATGCAGTAAAATTGTCTCTAGTCTGAGAAATTAGAAATATATAAGTATACTCCCGTAAGTGTATTTTTAATGCAGGTTTAATACTGGTTACAACCCTGATGTCTGTTGCTATTATAGTTACACTCTGCTGGAGATACATTTCTGTGTTCCTACATAATACAGCTTCACATGTTTCACAGGTGAATAATAGCTACCTTACATATGACAAAATGAAATCCAATAGAGAAAAATGACAGGCAAGTTCATAAAAAAATCATTATTCCATCTTCATTACTAGGCTACCTGCCTTGAATGGCCATTTTATGCCTAGCCAATAACATGAAGTTAAGATCAAACCCTCTACATTGTGTCCGAGAGGTGAGGACCTTAACCATTATGCCAAACCCATATGGCATAATGAATTGTTAAGGTCTTCATGCATATTGTGCAAGGTGATAAACAGAAAATCAGTTATTCAGGCAGATAAATGCAACCTACTTGTAAGTGACAGATCTTATTTCTTGAACTTCATAAATTTCTTTCTGAGTGCGACTGCTGTCCTGAATAAAGGTATTGAGTCCCTGTAGCCTATCTCCGTCTGGTGAAAGTACTCTGCACTATATTCCATGATGGAGTCATACATAATGTCAGAAATCTAAAGGTAAATAAAGCTATAACAACCTAGATTTGCAGCGGGCTACCTAATCATATTTAGTTATTTATTTATGTATGTATGTATGTATGTATTTATTTATTTATTTATTTTTGTGTTTGGTTACTGGGATGCTTTGACTGGGCACAAGATCCCTTTTCAGCAGAGGTCTGTGGAGGAAAGTTCCACAATAATACAAAAACAATTAACAATCAAAAATTATAGTAAACACTAAAGTCACATTATGGGAGAAAAAAACTCAAACAGGGTACAATGCAAGCTGACTATCACTATTTACTGCACAATATTATATATAATATAATATGGTCATTTAAACTAATACGAGGTCTCCTAGCCTTGATTTCCATGTGAAACAGCAGAGTACATTCAGTCAGTAATGATAAACATTAGAGTTCCATACTTCTTTATCTTCAGAAAACTACATGATCAAAATCTGTTGCTCTGCTAACTTTCTTTAGGAATTAGATTAACATTTAAAAGTTGCCCCTAGCTTTTGATCCTTTTTCAACTCATTACCTTTGATTTTTGATACTTGAGTAAATATGTTGAGAGCTATGGGTCCTGCTCTCCTATTATTAATGGTGTTACAATTTGCCAGAGCAAACTGTCACCATCACACTCCCTGTACCTGTTTCTACTGACTATTCTGTGATATGCTGGATCTCACAAGCATGCTTTTCCTGCCAGTATGATAAATATGTTCCCTAATCCTATCTTTGAGCATCCTATCAGTCTTCCCAACGTATAATTTACTGCATACCCTACATACAGTTAGGTATATCACATGCATACTAGTGCAAGTAGCCTTGATCTTAAAATTAAATTGTTCTCCTGTATCTGGATGAACAAAGATAGGATTATCAATAATATATGGACAAAAAGAACACTTCCTATAGGGTAAAGTATTTCCTTGTAAGACTGATCTATTAGTATCCCTTGCATGACAAAGATGTTTCTTCAGGGACTTTTTATTCCTAAAAATAAACTGTGGTGTTGAATCTAAATATTTACTGGTCTGCTCATTCGTCATTAAAATGTTCCAATTATTCCTAATAATACTAGTATACTGGCTGATATTCCTTGAGTAACTGAATGACACTTTAAGCTTGCTACTATATTTCCTACTCAACTTATGGGTTCCATCATTCTGTCCCCATTCAGAAAAATAAGGTTTAGCTCTTGTACCTCTTATATTCACCACTTTCACTGTATTCTTCTCTATCATATCAGGATCATATCCTCTGCATGCTAACTCAGCCCTAGTAGTGTTGAGCTGTTGCTGAAAATCTTGTTCACTCACATTGAGACTAGGGGCTCTATAGAGTTGATTTTGAACCACATTCCTAAAAATATAATGTGGGTGCATACTCTCTCTGCTAAGGAGATGGTTAACGCTACATTCTTTCCTATGGAGCCTAGTCCCAAGCAAATTCCTATCATCCCTAAAGATGGTCACATCTAAGAAATCAACATTCATGTGGGACCATTTCACTGTAAATGTCAAAAAATGAGTGGATCTATTTAGGAATTCAACAAACTCCATCAAAGTCTCAGCAGTCCCCTCCCATAATACAAAAAGATCATCTACAAATCTTCTAAAAAATAACACCTGTTCCTTAAAGGAGCCTCCTACAAGGTTCTCACTCTCATAAGTGACAATCACTGCATTCACGTAGCTGTTCGCACACGAGGTGCCCATCGCTATACCACTGACCTGCCAGTATATAGATTCTCTGTACATAAATACATTATTCTCCCTTGTTTGTGTAATCTTAATGCTAGCACTGCCCAAATTAGGTTCCATGTACTTTATGGCATAGTCTATACCCACATTGTTTGGAATAGTGATAAACAGTGAAACCGCATCCAGTGTGACCAATAGTACTTGGTTCCCTAAGAAATTCTCTTTTGTGTAAGCATACAAATCCCTGAGGAAGTGTTCTGTATCCCTCAATATATATTGCGACTTATCTAGAAGAGGTCTCAAAGTCTTCTCTATGCAAATCGATATAGGCTCAGTACACCAGTTAGCCCCAGCCATTATTGGTCTCATTGGGGGGGTCTTAAATATTTAGATTCAACACCACAGTTTATTTTTAGGAATAAAAAGTCCCTAAAGAGATGTCTTTGTGGTGCAAGGGATACTAATAGATCAGTCTTACAAGGAAATACTTTACCCTGTAGGAAGTGTTCTTTTTGTCCATATATTATTGATAATCCTATCTTTGTTCATCCAGATACAGGAGAACAATTTTAATGTTAAGATAAAGGCTATTTGCACTAGTATGCATGTGATATACCTAACTGTATGTAGGATATGCAGTAAATTTTACATCTGGAAGACTGACAGGATGCTCAAAGATAGGATTAGGGAACATATTTATCATACTGACAAGAAAAGCATGTTTAATGCATTAGCCAAACATGTTGTGAATATGGACAGCACAAATAATTTTAGCTTTGTAGTTATAGGAATGAATTGTGGCAATAAGAGAGGAAGGGATATGAGATTAAGGATGGAGGAAATGGAAACACACTGGATCATTAGGTTGAGAGCGAATGCAGGACATGGTTTGAATGACTGCGTACCACTAAGACCTGCTTTGAAATCCAGACCACTACATAGGAAACAGGTCACTGGCTACATATTATATGCTACCTTCATGGTTTAATATGTTCATGCTTTTTAGTATGATATGTATTTGAATGTTTTTACATATATTTTTGTGGATAGGTACATTCATGTGCTTTTTATTTTTATTTTTTATTGTCTATGTTTTGTTTCCTAGATGGATGTTTTTTATATTTTGAAAATGTCTCTTGAATGATCAGGATGTGTGCCTTTAAGTTTGGAATTTGTTCTGTCATGTGATTCTAACTTAATAGTTAAATATGGTGCATCAGTTACTTTGTTTTTATGTCACACCTGAAGAAGCATTTGGTGAAAGTGCTTGTGTGTTTTATTACAGGTCTGTTTGTGAACCTGGAGCTTTGCCTGCGTTGGTGGTTCTTTACCATAGGATTTCTGCTTTTTGGCAATGGAGGTACCTGGGCTATAGTGGCTGTGGTTTCTTTCTCAGATGTCTTAGTATGTTTTTCTAACATAATCCGAAAACTTATAAACAAATCTGAATCTAAAACCTAATAAGCCACTTGGAGAAAGTAACTTTTGTCTCTTGGGACACACTATATAATTAAAAAAATTAAGACAAAAAGTTGTAAACTTAGTTGATTTTGTTGTGTCCACATAATATCAGAGCTGTCTATATCCATTCAATATAGTAGATCATCTCTGTTTGAATAATTAGGAAAGAAAAAAGGCATATTGATAGATGGATTAAGATTTGTCCCAGTGGCTATCTTCGACATAAAAGAAAGATTAGTCCACAGTGACATTCTGATCATACTGAAAACCAGGTAAGGATGCATTATGCATAAGGCCTGTATAAAAAAAATATTATAGTGTAAGTAACAGCTCCTAGAAAAAGAGAGAGAGAGTCTTCCAAACAAGAACTTCAAATCAGGCTTAACTTTTGTGAAACAAAGTGCAGGTCCTATGGAAGAATGTGTAAAGTACTCCTTAAGAATGCAAAAAAATGTATATGTATACCGCATGAAAAATGTTACTATGTGGTTTGTTTTACATTCTATTCATGTATTTGTACTTATGACAGTGTCCAAAACAGGACTGAATACAAATGATTAAAAAAAAGAATGCTTTGCAAATTTTTAAAGATGTCAAAGATAAGGTGTGTGAACCTTGGTAGATGTTGGATTTGGCAACAAGGTAAATTTTGATAGTGTGACAACTTCAGACTGTATCAAAACTCTGGGAAAGATAATAAAAAAATGCAAGTACTGAGGCAGTAAAGTGGTCACAGGATATACAGAGTTCTGCTTTGTGGGTCAGAGATGGAATATTTTCATCCTATATAGTATCAGCAAACAGCTGTTCATCATAACACACACACACCACACACACACACACACACACACACACACACACACACACACACACACACACACACACACACACACACACACTCATACATATACACAAACACACACACACACACACACACACACACACACGCACACACACACACAAACATACACACTCATACACACACACACAAGTGCACACACACACACACGCACACACACACACACACACGCACACACATGCACACACACAAACATACACACTCATACACACACACACACACACACACGCACACATGCACACGCACACACACGCACACACACGCACACACACGCACACATCCACGCACACACACACACATGTGCATGCATGTCACTCACACAAAGATGGTTTAGGATAATACCAATAACAGCACTGATACCTTTGTCTTTGTGCTTATATCTTGAAAGAGTGTTGAAGTTTAATTGACATTTTTTCAAATTCCTTAATTGACTAAAAGGTATGACACATACAGTCCTGAGTCTATCATAAGTTTATTTAGACTACATCATATTGAGGTACATTGTAACATCACAGCCAAACATTTACTTATTTTAGTTATCCTTTGACTGGGTTAGTTGCACTAGGCTAATAACCTCTTTTCAGGGGAAACCCAAGGTGGTATATATACTATTAGTGGAAACTTGGCCAGAGCATCAGGGAAACGTACCCTATTCTTGGTAGTAAGGGGAAGCATTTGTGTGTGACACACCTAAGGTCCTGTTACAGGCACAGAGGTGACCTGGAGAAACAGGGAAAAAACATGGCTGATTCAGCTTGTGCTGTAACTTGAATAAATGTTGCTGAAAATGTAGTCGAATGGTAGAATTGTAGAATTGCTACCAGAAGTTTTTTCTGATGATGTGGGTGCAGCAAAAACATGACACTGGAGAAAAAGTAGATTGTGAAGGAAAAGGAGATTGTAGCTGAAACAGAGATGGATTCAGAAGAAAGCTTTCAGAGGAGATAGTTTGAAGGAGAGACAGTTACCTCTGAAGAATGCATAATTACAACCCTCCAATCAGGGGGGCAGGGGGTTGTGGGATAATTATTTGGAAGAAATGGAAAACCAAAGTGAGCCAGAAAGTGGAGAAGCAATTTCATGGAATGACATCATGAGAAAGAAAGAAGAAGAAGAAGAGACTGTGCCTGAAAAAGTTCCAGAGGTAAAAACCTATGCACAAACTGTTGGAGGAGGAACAAAGAAGAAAGAAGAAAAAAAAGAAGTATACAGTATGTGTGAACAGTAACAAATATGAAAGTTTGGACAGGTATGAGGCGTGGCACTTTTTCATAGCACCTCTGGGTGTCAAATCAAAAGAGGTAAGAGCATTTACTTTAATTAATAAAGAGACTTTTTTGACTTGATATTTGAGACTGCATATGAGCAAAAGAAAAATCTTTATCCATGGTCAGAATATGTGGTGCAAGACTTTTACAGGCAAACAAAAAAAAAGAATAATGATCCAGTTTAGAACTGAAATTGAAGCAAAAGAACTGAAAGAACATCTGTTAACTAAATGAAATAATGCTGAAAATGAAAAATGATAATCTTATGCATTATTAATGTTCATGGTTATAGGGTTTTTGTGAAATACAGGGGTCAAACAAAGACTTGTTACTTTTGTGGTAAAAGTGATCATTTAATCAACGAATGTGATAAAAAGATGTTATTTATGTGATAAAATGGCATAATGCAAGAAAAAACGTTATTTAAAGTGTAAAACGTGGCAATGCTGATCACTCATGGTTAGAATGTGAAATGAATGTGCAAGAAAATGAAAATGAAGTTATACAGGAGAAAGAGACAGAAGAATGTGTTATACAAGAAAATGTACAACAAAGATGTGACTCATAAAGTGGTTACACATGAAGTTAAAGAAATTAACAAGGAAAAAGAAACAGAGGAGACAAGTAAGGATGAAGCTGGTGCGGAGTAAGAAATAAAAACATTCTGATAGGGAAAAGAGCTAAAGAAAAGACAAGAAAATTCAAACATATAATGCTTAGAGAAAATAAGGAAAGGGATAAAAATTGTATTATACTAACTGTTCTTAAAAGCTGAAAATATTAATATTAAATATGAACAGTATGAAAAATCTTAAGAGGAGAATAGATATACTACAATGGTGTGCTGTAGTAGATGCACATATTGTTTTAGAAGATATCACATTATTAGCAGAGGAAGAAAGAACACAAACTGAAACATTTTGGAATGGTGTGGAAGTTTGGAATATGGGAAAAGAAACATGCTCAAGCATATGTATGCTATTTAAAAAAAAAAGCATTAAAATATTAGATGTAACCATAGTAGAACAAGCACAAATTACAGTAATAGACTTGAGATGGAAAAAATATGTGTATAGAGTTATAGCTTTATATGTATATGTAACAAAAAAGAGAGAAATTATGTTTCAAAATATTATTGAATATGTTACTGCAAATATGAACATTATAGTGGTGGGTGATTTTAATTGTAATTTAAGAAAAAACAAGAGCAATTGTGATGTTAAAATGGTTAAAGGAATTATGAGAATTGGAACGTTAGGTGTAATGGAGAATAACCACAAAAGGACCTAAACCTTGTCACCGCAATAAACAGAACATGCCGGAGGGATAGATTCCTGTCCCAGAGACTTCCCATACTCTGGAATAAACTACCTATCTATATCAAACAAAGCTCCTCATTAGCACTCTTCAAGAAAAATCTTGATGATTGGATGGGAAATAGGAAATTCACCCCGAGGATCACCTCTGTGGCTCTGCTCGACAGTGGCACAGGAAAATAATTTTCTTGGGTGGCAAAAGCCAGGGTACATTTTTGGCTGAGCTTGTATAGGCCCCAGGGCCGATAGCCTAGTACCTACCTATGAACCTATGAACCTATAAATTAGGCAGAAAATTGATTATTTTTAATATCTGACAGTTTAATAATAATAAAAAAAGAATTAAGTATGCTGGATTTTCAGATCATGTGGCTATATGCGTGAAAGTACAGGAAAATGAAGAATATATAAGACTAATAAAAGGAATAAAGAGAATTAATAAAAAGGAATTAAATCTAGAAGAGAAAAAATAACTTATGGAATTATGTAAAAATCATATGAATATGAGAGAGTTGGTGGCTTTCTTTAAAAAGAAATATAAAAAAGTGTTTTTAGAATGTATAAGAAAAAAAGAAGAAAAGTAAAAGAGAGATATAAGATATTAAGTCAAGAAACATTAAGAGACTTATTAGAGAAGAAAAATTCCTTTTATGAAAAAGAAAGAGAAATACATAACATGAATCAAATTAAAATTAACTTGTTATATAAACAAAAATATTGCTTAAAAGGAAAGAAAGAAGAGGTAGCACCATATTTGAGTAAAATAAAAAAGAAGGAAAAATAAGAGAGTTAAAAAATAAGGAAGGTAAGCAAGAAGGAATATAAAGATAATTAAAGAATTAAAGAATATGCATTGGAAGTATTTGCTAAAAGAGAAAAAAACAAAGAACAAATTTATAAAGGTGAAAAATTAAATAAAGATAATTTAGAACAAAAATAACTATGAAAGAATTTAATGAAATCGTAAAAGATGTTAACATGAATTCTGCAAAAGGACTGGATGGAATTGAATATGGTATGCATAAAGAAATGAAGGAGTGGCAAAAATAATTTTATAGAAGTTATAAATGAATGGTTATTATTATTATTATTATTTTTTTATGAGAATAATAACAAAATGGTTACAAAAAATGGATAGAATATATGACCAAAATGTATATGGAAGAAAAGAAAAAGGAAGTCAAAAGTTATTATGGATGATATAAGAAATAATTGATGATATCATAAATAAAAATGTAAGAGCAAAGGTTATGATAGGGGATATAAGTAAAGCCTATGATAATATTTAATATAAATCAATATGCGGAATTTTACAGGCATATAATATAGGCAAAAAATATTACAAGTAATAAAATCTGTTTATGAAAGGAACTATGTGAAACTAAATGTAAATGGCTGGATTGGGGAATAAATAAAAACAGAATGTGGAATAAAGCATGGTTATTTAGTTATGAATGCAATAATGAAGGAAATTAATAAAATGTCAAGTAGCGATGGATACAAAATGATGAAAGAAGTACAAATGCCAATAATGTATAATTATGAGGATACTATTGTATTAATTGTTAAAATAAAGTATAGCTAGAAAAAGTAAATGAAAAATTAAGTATTAATTAAGTATATATTGGTTTAAGTGTAAATAAAGAGAAAAGAAAAGGATTTGGTTTTGAAGGTATGATAGGAGGTATTGAGTTCAATGAAAAATATATAGATATATTAGGAATAATATTTGGAAGGAATGAATACATTTTTTGAAAATCATATAGATTTTCATGTAGGAAAAAAGCACACTTGTTGAACACCATGGTAATAGGGAAAAAATGCTTATGTTGCTAACATCTATATGATTCTATTAAGTATGAAAATGAACTAATGATGATTATAGTTTCTTTTATATGGCACTCTAGACTGAATCCATTCAAGAGATGGATTCTATATACAGTATGAAAGAAGAGCAATGAGGCTTGAATTTAATAAACTCAATAGTACATGGAACATCTTTAATTTTATATAAGGTATTAAAAGGAATTATGAAGGAAAATAAAAACTTGATATAAATGATACTATATTATAAATACAAAGAACTGTGGGAAGAAATGGAAGTTAAAAAAATATGTAAAAGCAAAATTGTGTTATGGAAAATAAAAAAGAATATATGTGTGAAAATAGAAAGGAGTGGTGTTTAGGTATTATGAAAGCATTTTATTGCATTGATGCATGGAAAGATTTACAAATAGATAAGAAAAAAGCCATAATAACGATACATAATAACTATAAAAAGATTAAAGAATGTAATGATTTTTTATGGAGATTGTCTATTAGAAAATTGCTGGTTAAGGCAAATACACCATACAAGAAAAAGCACGATAGAACATGTAATAAATGTGGAAAGTTTGAGCCAGCTGAGCATGTGTTTTTGAAATATGAAAGAGTTAATAATTTGTGGAAAGAAATATGTAAACATAGGGTGAAATATTTGTTAATATCTGAGTAAATAAATATGGACATAATAGAATTTGGTTACTGTGCTACATGAAAACAGGAAGAAGTGAAAAAAATTAACAGAGTAATATTTTATGTTTCATGGACTATATGGAATGAGAGACTAAATGAAACTGAATACAGTGGAAAATGGACTTTGACAAAGGTTATAGAGAAAATAATGTTTTGGTTGTGGATAAAAGAGTGGGAGATGCTTAAAATTTAAGTTTATAATGTATGAAGATTTGTAAACTGATGTAAATAATGTAGATATGTAAATAATATGTAATGTATATATCAATTAAAAAAACTACTTGTCATGGTTGTTAGTGGGATCCATTTTAGAGGACCACTTACTGTTTCTGTTCCAGGTGCAGAGGTAGCCTGCAGAAACAGGGGGATGGTTGGAGATGGAGAGAGAAGGAAATGATGGAGTAGTGAAATAAATTAAGGGGAAAACAAATATCAAGCCCGGAGAATATCTGCATGATTCTGAGGAACTGTTTCAAATAAATCTATTTGATGGAGATGACTCATCAAATAATTGATGTATAATTACAATTCTCCAATCAAGAGGGTTGTGGGATGATTTACTTAAAGAAATGGTGATGCAGAGTGAGCCAGAAAAAGGAGATGTTTCCTGTGGGGACATTATGGAGAAAATACAAAAAGAGGATGTAGAGACAATCATAAAGAATAATGGTGAAATGGGAAAAAAAACATATGTAGAGAAGGTAAAAGAAGGAAAAAGTGGAGTAGCAGAAAAGAAGGCAGGGGAAAATGAAAAACAGGAGTATGTGGTAAAGATTCAAAGTAGAGAAGACAAAGAAATGGACAGGTATGAAATGTGAGACAATTTAATAGCTCCTTAAAAGCATATGAAGTAAGTGCAGTTATTCTTATTAACAAAGAGACCTTTTGTAACATTATTTGAGACTGTTTTTACAATGGAAAATTTTCTTGGAGAATATGAAAAAAGGAAGATTGTTACCCATGGAATCTTTATATGATAAAAACATTTAACAGGGAAACAAAAAAGAAGATTCATGTGCAATTCTGAACAGAGTTCGAAAGAGATACTTTGAAAGAACACTTGAAAGCTTTAGGTAAAGAAGTACATGACATTGCAAAACTTTATGACAAAAGGGGTTTATGGACTAGTGACTCGGATTGTAATATTGTCTTAAAAACAGAAAGGGAAAAATATACATTTGTCCTGTTCCACTTCAATAAACACACAACACCAAATGACATTTGACGACCTTTATTAGACTTCCATAAACATGATTGCTAACCAATAGCTATAAATTTTAGTGATAACAACATCCATGAAAGAAGACATAAAATAACCATAAGGGCAGCGTACCGCTCACCCTTGATAAACAGCATCACCCACTTGCTCACTTATCTTTGCACTAACAAGGCAGTGTTCCTGCTCACCTTCAATTTATTGAATTACACCACCATCCAAATAAGCAGCTCTGCTTGCTTATTAACTTATTCACCAGAGCAACTGCTCGCTTTCAACTTATTGAATTGCACATCCATCACCAGAGGAGGAACAGAAGAGGACAAGCCTGCCCCTCTTCTCCGCCTTCCCCCACATAACATAAACACAAACCTTGCTAATAAAAAGAGGGAGGGAGGGAGGGTAGCAGGTTCACGCCAAAATGTGACTCCTACCTCAACTACACTTGCCAAAACCCTCTAATCCCCTCACTATCTTTACCTCATTTCATCCTAACATCCCTCAATCTCAGTTAACCCTATTCTACCCTTATCCTTTTAATTCCTGCTAACCTATATATTTAGCACCCCACTGAAGATGACCCAGGACAAAAGGGTCTGTTCCAAACCTCATTTTTCCTGTTCCACTTCAATAAACACACAACACCGAATGACATTTGACGACCTTTATTAGACTTCCATAAACATGATTGTTAACCAATAGTTATAAATTTCAGTGATAACAACATCCATGAAAGAAGACATAAAATTACCATAAGGGCAGTGTACCACTCACCCTAGATAAGCAGCATCCCCCACTTTCTCACTTATCTTTGCACATGCAAGGCAGCGTTCCAGCTCACCTTCAATTTATTGAATTACACCACCATCCAAATAAGCAGCTCTGCTTGCTTATTAACTTATCCACCAGAACAACTGCTCACTTTCAACTTATTGAATTGCACATCCATCACCAGAAGGGGAACAGAAGAGGGCAAGCCTGTCCCTCTTCTCCACCCACCAGTCTGACCAGGCCATTCCCTCTCTTCCAGCAAAGCTTCCATCCTAAGGCCAAACATCATTTGGTGCACCCATTTTCTATAATCCAGCCCTAGAACACCCACATACCTGCAATGTCCATAACCCCCACTATCCCAAACCAGTGTAAATTCAGCTGTGCCTCAATGAACCCGAATAAATTAATATTACCCTCAACCCCACTGTACCACATCAGAACAACCATTGCAACAGAATTTATTACCTTTCACCTCAGTTTCCGTCAAGGCTTTGCTCACTCTTCTAACTTCCCTCTACACCTTATTGCATACCATTCTGATAACCAAAACATCTCATGCGACCAGTGTGTTCAAAACAGCAGGAATAGCCACCCCACCAAACCCATCACCTTCCAAATCCACTTTCTTCAAGCCCCAACAGCGTACATCTGCAAAAGAAAGAACACTGTAAATTCATGACACTCACTTAAAGGCATTAAACCCAGTCAAAAAGTGCCCTCAGTCTTTGAACTGCCCCCATTACACTGCCCTATCTCCCTTATCTCAGCCCAACCCCACTTTACCTACATAAAATCCTATCATAGCCAAAGCAATAAACATACAACAGCATCAGTGACCTTCAACAAGCACCAAAGGTAAAATGATAATGATACCAACTGAAGATGATGCAACTAAACACTGTTAAAAGATAAGCTAAAATATGTCTTATCTGCATCAACTATTGACTGCTATATGCAACAGACTAATAATTTGCTAAACATTTATGTGACCAATACTGCAAAATATCCCCACAGATCACTGCAAACAATGTTAAGAGCTGTCTAGGTCACAGTTATCACATATAGCAGAAGAAAAAGAGATTTGCCTACTCTCTTGCAATTTAATCTACCAATATAGTCAGTATGACCACAACTGGTATAAACAATAATAAACCCAATTCCCCCAACTAAACTGAACAACATGAAACATCCACGTCAACAAACCATTACGTTGTAACTATTGGAGTGAAAATATAACAACCAATTCCATATGTGGCTGCCTTGCTGGAAGACCATAAACTCTTCACACCGCTCCATCAACCGACATCTTCCTTGACCCCTTCTCTCACCTGTTGAAGCCACCTTCCTTCAACCTACCAAGTAATGCCCAGTCAGCCCGTCTCAATTTGCAACCGCCAAGGGATCTGTAAAAGAAAAGACTAAATATTTCATTCACACATAATCACAGCTTCTTAATGACAGTATGCACCACTGCTGGCATATCTCCTTCATCAACTGCAGAAAACGCATCTACTACCGCATACAAAACACCAATGAAAATTAAGATGTGTTAACAAAATACTCGTAAAATTTCCTCCACACCTCACAGAGTCACGATACAAATGATAACCATGCAAAATAAAACAAATGAATGCATTAAAATGCCTACTCTAGAAATAAATATATCACTCTTTTCCCAACCAAACAACATTGTTAGCCATAATTAAGGAAAAAAAACCATCTATAGTAATGCTATTATAGCCTATAACCAAACCTGAGGTGTAAATCCCCCCCCCCACAGCTCTATCTATCTATATCCCTTTGGACACGGCAACAATTACCCATGTCCCTCTTAAATAAGAGCAACATGCAGTGCACACTGGATTAAGGAATCTTACTTACCTGAAGCTGGCTAGTTTATCAAAACCTTAGAGCCATTTACCTATTTTTGCACCCAGTTTCTAAAACTACCCCAACACAGCCATCTACCTACCATGCTTCCTAAACCCTATCTACAAAAATTCACCCAAATCCCAAGTGAAATGATCCTTGTGCTATTCTGTAAAACCTTAACCTGGTATGTAACATTAACACTACCCACTCAAGGGACAAATTTGTCACCCCAAGATACAGACTTAGGAACAGACTCCAGCATCCTGTCAAACACCTCATTGGCCCTTCCCCCACATGTGTTTCAAACAACTGGATGAGTAAATACGACCACCCAAGGTTCCAAGAAAGCAAGGATTGAACTTCACTGGCTTACAGGAGCCATAGGGCTGTAGCCTACTAAGTTCCTGTGCTCCTATGAATGTCATGACTCTACTCATCCCATGGGATCCCCACACTCCCATAAACCATCTCTGACAGTTTTCCCCCTGGCCTCCTTACCTCTCTCTTCCTTACTTGCCCCCTATACCAATGCAATAATCAACTCCCACTAATTAAACACAGAGCTCTAACATGCCTTACTAAAGTGATTACTTAGACCATCCTTATGCCCCATTCAAGTGGCAAGAACGTGCATCCTATCAAAACATCACCTTTCAAATCCCCTTTTCAAGCCACCACATGATGCCTTCTGCATGTCAGCAATCTGCAAGGAAAGAAAAAAAGGATAAATTCTGTGTGCATGCATGCCATAATTACTTAACATCGAGCCACTGACCAGGACCCCTGCCACCCCATCAAACCCTTGCCTATGGCCAATGGCCATGCTCCCTTTTACTATTGAATGCAAATGCCCAAAAGCAAGAACAACTTTCAACATTAATCTAACATACTAATGGTTAATAGAAGAAATTATACAACCCATTAACCCTGATATCACAAACTCAAATGCCTGTCCTTCTCTGACTATCAGTGTAAAATCCTCTACCAAAACTCAACAACTTTGAAATGCACTTACTTCTGTCAGTAACTGTTGCCCATTTGTGCTCCCCATGTGTAACCTCCTCGCTCACCACTGCTTCCATCATCTGAGAATTCACTCTATCGCCACAAGTGGTACGCGGCACTCCACCATCTACAAAGAAAAGGACACAATTAACCCCTCTAATAGTAATGAGAAGGCTCCACCTTATACCCACCTATTCCAAATAACAGCTGCAGCGTTCTGACCTCAACCTGGGCCATGACATCAATAGGACTTGTTAACGGGACAGATTTGTATCCAAGAGACTCCCCCATCTGTGGAATATGTACCCTCTACATGTCAGAGTACCTCATTATCCCTTTTCAAGCACAACCTGGTTAAGTGGATGGGAACCCCCCCCCCCCATAATAGAAAATCCACCCCTGAGATTCTACCTGTGTCCCTGCTGGACAGGGGCTCTGAGTGCAGGCTTGTCTAAACATGAGCTAAACTCTTGGCTAGGCTTATAAGGTCCTCAGGGCCAATAGCCTAGTTACTTCTTATGATCTTATGTTATGTAATTCCTGAAATGAAAAGTCCATCATTGTCAGTGACTCCATTCTGCAAGGATTAACCAGAAGGCAAAATGATATGAGAACAGACCAAACTATGACAGTAATCCACCACCCACACTCAATGTTCAAAATTTCAACCAGCTTGAGGAATTCAACAGTCAAAGGAACACATAAGCACCTCAAACATCCCAACAGATTCCTCCCCCAATCTTCAAAGGCACAAAAAAAAAACCACACACACACACACACACACACACACACACACGCACACACACACACACACACACATACACACACACAACCGCATGGCCAACTGCCAGTAGCCCACTGTGTAGTAATGACCTTCACACAAGTCTTAGAGCCATACCTCTCAGAGCAAAATGTGGCCAAAACCCCTCTCTGTGCATATTGTAACATACTGTTCTTACAATTCTGTCCTTGCACCCATGAAGAGAACCCAAAGTACGAGCTCTAAAGGAATGAGTTCTCCTTATCTGCAGTTAACATACTAATCCCAACAGCATTTCATTTTGGGTTGTTATCCCAGTCTTCACCTTGCCAACAGCTACCTTCTCCTTAACCCAATTATAATTAGGTGTATATGTGACATATCTCCTAGTCTACTGTCTGCCGAGGGAGGGGATGCTAAGGCAAACCCCTCATTGTGCTAATCAAACTCTGCACTTTGCATGTGTAGAATAAACACCTTATCCTTATGCCAAACTCCCTCTGGATCCAACCACTCTACGTGATTTGTAGATTGAAGCATACCTCTCAATCTCTTAGTACAAATTCTGGACAAAGACTCACAGAAAGGGGGTCAAAGGCACAACATAGGGACAATTGTTTTTATTTTTAAATATAGCTCTTATAGACTTATAAAGTTGCTAGCATAACAATTTGTCTTGGCACGCCCTTCGGAAGGATATAAAGTCTGAAACACAAATGTCTGTCATTATTAATGACATCAGTCCTCAGATCATTCTAGTGATTTGCCAGAAATCACAAAGTTTATGTGGAACAGACCAAAACTGCAAAGCAAAATCCAGACACTCTGCAAAAAACTATACAGCTGAAAGAAATCGTGACCATTAAAAAGTATCGCACTACCGGTTGCCACTAAAATACAAAATGTCCCCCAGGACCGATTAGTACCTCACTGTGCATGCTCCGCCATTTTCCCGCGGGCAGCTCCAGAATCAGAAACCTGCTCTTAATAGAGTAACCTGTGAGATACTACAGCAAAGAAAGTTAAAGTCTAGACATTCAGCGCTCATCCATAATGCTGAATAATCAAGGGTTACCCAGTAACACCGAAACAAACAAGAAAGGCAGCCCCCTTAATACAGAAGAGGTAATAAGAGATCTGGGGACCCATGTAGATAGTAATCTCTCCTTTGACAATCATATTGCCAAAGTAGTTAGGAAATTCTTCTATGTAGCCCATCTAATTACTAAGGGGTTTGCATCTAGAAATAAAGAGGTTATAGTGCCCCTCTACTCGTCACTCATCAGACCCATCATAGAGTACAATGCCCCATTTGGGATGTACCTCACAAGACACTTCCAACAGCTGGAAAGACCACAAAAGCACCTCACCAAGAGGATTACTGGCCTCAAACATATGTCCTATGCAGTCCAACTGAAAAAACTCTGGCTGTACTCAGTGGCATATCGCTTACTCAGAGGTGATCTCTGCCTGACTTACAAAGCCAAGTCCAACTCAGAATTGATTTACATGCTCCACCTAAAGAAATCCAAATCACTGCATGACACACACTTTAGTGAGCTAAACCTTGCCACAACAATAAATAGAACATGCTGGAGGGATAGATTCCTGTCAAAGAGACTCCCCATGCTTTGGAACAAAATTCCTAACTACATTAGGCAGAGCCCTTCACTAACACTCTTCAAGAGAAGCCTTGATGAGTGGATGCGTAACAGAAAATACACCCCTGGGATCACTTCATTGGCTCTGCTTGACAGAGGCTCAGTTTATTAATCAATGGGGTGGCGAAAGCCAACACACTCTGGCTAGGCTTATAAATGCCCTCGGGCAAATAGCCTAGTACCTACCTATGAACCAATGAACCTAAAAGACTGTTCAATAAAACATTTAACAGACCAGGTCACCAGTTTTTAATAATAGTTCCATATGCCCTGCTTCATCCGACTGACAGCAAACCTGGGCAGATCTCCCCTCTGCCAACATAGCAGTGTTCTTGCCAGCATATGCTTACTGCACACTTCATTAATTAGTGATTTCAATCCCCAGATCAATCCAGCAATTTATCAGAAGACCACTTTATTGCTCGTACCACTTTAATGCATTAGGGGAGAAAAAAAAAAGTTTACTGGTTCTGCCGTAGCATGAACTTTAGAAGGATACAACATCTGAGCTTCTGTGACTTTCCTTAATTTCAGCTCTACCCTGCAAAAAAAGGCCAGATTGTGCCAAACCACCATTTGCACCCCGTCCACCCACACAAATGACCGCTACACCTTTTACCACATTCTACAGAATGGAGAAGTATGAGTCCTCAACCGCTGCACTACTAAAACTCTCTGCCACTCCACAGTCTGAGAACAGTCCCCTCAACCCTCACAAACATTCATACATCACCACTGTTATGTAGAATCTGCCATTACTGCAAGGAACTCCCACCTCAAAAAAAAAATTAATATTACTCACCTTTGTTAGAACGTACTACCTCCTGTACCATAGCGCTATAGGCAACCACTCGAAGGCTTACCTGACCACACAACCACCTACTGGTCATCTCAGACATAGAACCTGCAGTAGCAAGTTCATGCCAAAATGTGACTCCTACCTCAACTACACTGACAAACTGGTGAAAAGGGGAAACTGCAGAATATGAAAAGAGGCCACAAGCAGCAGGATAAATCCAACAAAATACCAGGCTTATTCCAAGACAAAAAATGATAAAAGTTAGCACTTTCGTCTTGCTTCAATGAGCGAGACTTCTTCAGACTAATAAAATAGGTATAGGTAGGTACTAGGCTATCTGCCCAAAGGCATTTATAAGCCTAATCAGAATGTGTTGGCTTTCGCCGCCCCTTATATTAGTTCCCTGTGCCTCTGTCCAGCAGAGCCACTGAAGTGATCAATGGGGTAAACTTTCTGTTTCCCATCCACTCATCAAGGTTTGTTTCCCATCCACTCATCAAGGTTTAAAACAAGACTAGACATATTTAAATATTTAAAATACTCACATGGCCACCTTAATTAATTAACTGAATGCTAAAAGGTACAGTTCTTCTTAAAGGAAGTTCAATGCTCATATAAATAAATGCAGTTCAATACACATAAAAATGAAGGCTATGCACATAAAGGTAAAATTAATCTATAACAGTAGAAACTGTGTGCAAATGAACAAATAAAGTGAATATTATATAATAAAATAAAACAGGTCCATGTTCTGACAACTGCAGTGCCAACCACAATGCTTCTCAGCAATACCCATGTCAGCAGTCATCCATACTCTCTGTCCAGATGTCAATATCTGTCACTGTCTGAAAGATGGACATGCCATGAATGTGGGTCCATACATATACACAGTACACAGGTGGAAGTACCCTAGACAGACTACATAAAATGTAACTGTCAACTGCACACAACTTTGGAATTGCACATTAGTTTTCTGTGTAGTATGGAATACTGATGTAGTCTGGCCAATCACTGGCAGATCAAAAAGGCACAGTTATGAAGTAATGAGAGACTGCCTATCTCCCCGCACAAGGCAGCATAAGGGGAATGTCCCATGTATATCTGTGAGTCAGCTGCAAGTAGCTTCCATATCACACATGCACTCAGCTCACCTCACCATCAGCCACAGGTTTATCACAGGTCATATCCTTGCTGTTGGGAATGAGTACAGTATGATCCCACTTCTGTATGGGAATACCCACAGAATGCAGCATGCTGAAGAGGTGTCCCATGCAGGTGTGTCCCTAGCTGTGAGCAGCACTCTGCTTGCATATAGACCAGTGGATTAATATGGACAGAAACTATTGCCATTAACACCTCGTACACTTACCCTGTCAACTCAGGGGAATCCACTGGCTTGCAACCTGGGAATGTAGGAGTGACAGAATGCACTGGCCTGCCACACATGGCCTGCATCACTACAAAATGGTCTACAGTCCTCTGTCAAAGCCCTGTGCCTCACCCATAGTGCCAATATATGGCATCTCATGGGGTCCCAATTAACAACATAACACAGTCAGCAGAACACAAGTGCAAGGCCATGTTGACAAATCCCAGTAGCATGCCCACAATGTCCTACTGCATGAACTGTGGACCAACCCTTAAATACCGCTGGGATGAAGGGCCAACTATAGGGATACTTCTCAGATATCGCTTGCATGTTAGGAAGAGGATAGAATAACAGAGTGGGGGGTGTAGAAGCATGGACATCATGGAATGTGTGAAGCCTGAAACTCTGATGTGTGCTCATACTACTCCTGCCTGCAAACCCAGTAATGGGTGGCTACAAACCTGCTCATAAACCTTAATGTGAAGGGGAACTGACCAGATATATGAGGCCTGCCTCTGGGTAACCTGTTTGAATCTGTACAGCTGGGAGGGTATAGCCACACCAAGATATGTCCATTCTGTTACGTTGATATATGTACAAGAAGGGGATTCTCAGCCACCATAGTACCAAGGTGCTGGACCATATACACAGACCCATCAGCAAGTATCTGCAGCTACCCCTCCAGAATAGCATGAATGTGCAAGAATTTGTAGGCTGCAGACCACAATACTGGACACAGCTTCATTCATCTTGTATTTCCCAGGAAATAACTGTGAACAAATAAGTATATCTGTCAGTATTTGATGAAATAATACATCACAGTGTAAAACAGTACATATGTCTGAATATCTCTGCTAACACCAACCATGTAACACTAGCAGCACAGACAGCAATAGTTACAGTATCCCAATATATGTTGCCCATTGTGACTCCATATTCTAAACCTATCTACAGATATCCTGCAGAAATAGGCTGCTAGCTGTAGGTGTAGAACACCAAACCCTGGACTGGAGTACAACCCTACCTGGAATAGATTCACACACTCAATACAGAAGGTCATACTGGGCATGGACCTACACTTAAAGAAATGAAGCCCATGTCTGATAACACAGTGGACTATACATATTTGTCATTCACAGATGGCTGTGCACACACACACCAAATTGTACACCATTCATGCTTTGCACACACATTGGATAGGAATACTCACACACATCCAAGGCCAGCACAGTGTAATATGTCAAACATACACACACAGAAATGTGGGGAAGAGAGAGACAGACAGTGACAGAGAGAATTCCATGATGAAGCCTGTCCCACTCACCACACATCCGATTGGCCGATATCACATGATGTGCTGATGTCAATCACTGTATACATTCCTTTTGGTAGCCCTCAACCCTATAGTGTCTGTAGTGCTTGTGAGTGTTTGTGTGTGTGTGTGTGTGTGTGTGTGTGTGTGTGTGTGTGTGCGTGTGTGTGTGTGTGTGTGTGTGTGTGCGTGTGTGCGTGTGTGCATGTGTGCATGTGTGTGTGTGTGTGTGTGTGTGTGTGTGTGTGTGTGTGTGTGTGTGTGTGGAGATGAATGATTATGAGGCCATTCACACTCACTACACCTCCCATTGCCCTACTTTAGCATGCCTGCTGATGTCAGTCACCTTGAAATAACCCTTTTGGCCAAGCACCAGTCCTATAAGCTCCATGGTGCTTGCAATAACTGCATAACACTGCAGTTGCATAATACTGTTGTGTAGCCTACTAGTTAGGTAGGAGTTCTAATCCCAGATATGACAACTGTGTGTGTTTGTGAGAGAGAGTGTGTGTGTCTTTGATGATACCTAATTTTATGGACATTCACACTTACTACTCTCCCCTTACTCCTCTTTTAGCACTGTTCCTGATGTTACTCACCTTTAAAGACACATTGGACATCACTCCAACATATAATCTCTGTGGCACTTGCGATATCTGCATAATACTATAGTTTAGCATACTAGTTAGATAGGAGTTTTAATCCTGATTCTGACAACTGTGTAAATGTGAGAGAGAGAGTTTGTGTGTGTGTGTGTGTGTGTGTGTGTGTGTGTGTGTGTGTGTGTGTGTGTGTGTGTCTTTGTTGACACCTGATTTTGTGGTCATTTGCAGTTATTACACTTCTCTTACCCCTTCTTTAGCACTGCTGCTGATGTTACCCTCCTTCAAAGATACTTTTGGACAGCTCTCCAATATATAAGCTCCAAAGCATTTGTGATAATTGCGTAATACTATAGTGTAGCATACTAGTTAGATAGGAGTTCTAATCCTAATCCTGGCAACTGTGTAAATGTGAGTGTTTGTGTGAGAGAGTGTGTGTATCCATGTAGGGACCTGATTTTGTGGTCATTCACACTTACCACACTTCTCTTACCCCTCCTTTTCCACTACTGCTGATGTTACTCAGCCTCAAAGATACCTTGGCACATCTCTCCAACATGTAACTCCATGGTGCGTGCCATAAATGCTAAACAATGTAGTAGCAATAGCTACAGAGGTATTAAATCTCACCTGTGACAAGTGTTTGTGTGTGTACATATGTATGTCTGTACCTCAAAGATTTTGGCCCCATTTACACTAAGTACACATCTCTGTTCCTGACTTTAGCAGTCCTGCAGATATCATCCACCTTAGAAGTACTTGTTGCTAAATCTCAACCATGTAAGGTCAGTGGTGTATGTGGTAAAATGTGTAGCATAATGGTCTGAAAAGATTGTTCGATACAGGTTTGAACCTCACCCCTGGCAAATGTAAATGTGTGTGTAGGGTAAAATTATTTTTGGGATCTGTCACCAACTACATCACCCAATGCCAGTATTTACAAGGACTGGTGATGTTCCTCACCTTAGAAGTACCTTGGGACAACATACATCCTATAAGCTCCATGGCATGTGCAATAAATGTGGTATACTGTAGTGGCCATACATAGCTAGGTAGGGGTTTGACTCTCAGTACTGGCAAGTGTGTGTGTGTGTGTGTGTGTGTGTGTGTGTGTGTGTGTGTGTGTGTGTGTGTGTGTGTGTGTGTGTGTGTGTGTGTGTGTGTGTCATTAGTATCCTGTGTGCGATTTGCTGTGATTGTGTAATAACAGAATCCATTGTGGGGCGGGTTTTGCTAAATTATTATGTTGAGGACCTAGTATATGTCACAAAGTCCACATTACAAGGCCAACAGATGCCAAACACCAGAGAGGTTGGTGTAGACAATCCACAGCCCTACATGTGACAGTATGGATTAGTGAACAATATAGGCAACCCCTCTATTACTAATAGAACACTCTCCACCCACATATCATACACAAACACACTTGACTAGGAAACAACCACTATATTGGTAGTTCCCCTGCATATTGCTTCCCAGATAGTAACCACAGTGTGATAGCAGTGGACTACATGCCTGTTGACCACAATCTTGCCACTGACATCAGAAAGTACTTTGATGTGTTACATCTCCTGACTGTGTGTTATCCAGCAAGTAAAAGGACATGGCACCCTGTTCCATGCTAAATAAATGTGTACAGTGGCCCTTTTGCCATGTTCCCCACTGGATGCCTGCAACAACTGTACAGTCTGAAAACATACCCCACAAAGGGAATACCATGCCTTATACACATGCCCTGTATGGACAGACGCCACTAACTTCACTGAATACCCTTATCATGCTGTCAATGTAGGTGCAATCACAACCTCAGTTACATAGCCAGGTCTCACCAAATGAGGTCAGGAATAATACATCAGAAGATACTAATCTGTCCACACAACATGCCCCAGAGACCTCAAGTACACTTCGACGCATCAAAAAACATATATGTAGGGCATGTGCACAACCCAGACACTGTCCATGTTATGGAATATAGATCACATACATGAGAAGCAGTGCACATCACTGGCCACCCACAATAGAAACCCAGATGACTGGAAGGTGAATACAATACCCACCCGTGGGGACCACTCCAGGGACTACACCCCTGAGCCACACTGGGAACTATTGTTATGTGTCCTGATGTGAAGGTATTCCCTTGGCCTAGCTTTGTAGAGCCTTCAGGCCCATTCACCTACTACACACATGTGAAGCAATGAATCTATGGATTTCAGTACTGGCAAGCGTGTGTGTGTGTGTGTGTGTGTGTGTGTGTGTGTGTGTGTGTGTGTGTGTGTGTGTGTGTGTGTGTGTGGAGATGAATGATTTTGAGGCCATTCGCACTCACTACACCTCCCATTGCCCTACTTTAGCACACCTGTTGATGTCCAGTCACCTTGAAATAACCCTTTGGCCAGGTTTCAGCCTATAAGCTTTGTAGCGCTTGTGGTAACTGCTTAATGCTGTACTGTAGCAAACTAGTTAGGTAGGAGTTCTAATTGTGGTCCTAGCAACTGTAATAATGTTTGTGTTTGTGTGAGAGAGTGTTTGTGTGTCTTTGTTGACACCTGATTTTGTGGACATTCACACTTTCTACACTTCCCTTACCTGTTCTTTAGCACTGCTGCTAATGTCACTCAGCTTCAAAGATACCTTTAGACAGCTCTCCAATATGTAAGCTCTGTGGTGTGTGTATTACCTGTGTAACACTGTAATAGCAATAAATAGCCAGGTAGGGGGTTGAAACTCAGTACTGGTAAGTGTTTGTGTGTGTGTGTCATCAGTATCCTGTGTGGGTGTTGGGGTGATTGTGTAATGACAGGATCCATTGCAGTGTGGGTTTTGCTACATTATATTATTGAGAACCTGTATGTCCCAATGTCCACATTACAAGCCCCAACAGTTGTCAAACACTGTAGAGTTGTTGTAGACAATCCACAGCCATAAATGTCTACTGCCATGTGCAATTACTATGTGACAGTATGGATTAGTAAACAATATAGGCAACCGTTATAATACCCACAGACCACTCTCCACCCATGGATCATACACAAACAAGCTTGTCTCTCTCTCTCTCTCTCTCTCTCTCTCTCTCTCTCTCTCTCTCCCTCTCTGGTAGATGTGGAAAAATACATCTGTTTTGCATAGGCAGCAGCTTGACTTTTGTAGGTAATGCTCATGATCTGCCTGTGCACAAATTGGAGTCCCCCACTTGCTCATTGCATGTGGAACAGCTGTGGTATCATTCCTATAGCCAATTGCATGGAAACACACTCCTATAACTAAGCACTTCATGTGGGTGTTGGCCCTTTTCCTTCACTTTGAGCAGGACTTCATGTGGGTGTCTGACAAACAGCATCGCAGAGGGTAGTTGGAAATACCTCTTACAACAAACACTGTAGAGACAGGCCAACAAAATGGAAGGGGATGTTCCAGACATGGGGACAGAATGTAAGTATTGCAGTTCTACATTTGAAGTAATGTTGGTTTAACAGGGTTTGTGTGGATATGGCTGTTCTGTATGATTTTAAAGTCTGGCATGACAGTGTTATGTGGTTGAGGAAACTCACACCTGTGGGGCTATCTGCAGACTGGCCAGAGTTTGGAGTCTTAGATGTGGTGTGTTACTCTCACGTTTTCTGTCTTTAGAAATTCAGTAGCATACTCTGATGATTGCAGTCAGTAAATGGTGATTTCCGTGTGTGTTACTGACGTCATATCCCTCAGAAGAGATATATCGGAACAAACCCTGTTATACCAACAATTTTCTCAGTTTATCACAGCAATATGTCAATATTGGCCCTGTGTTTGTGCCTCTGTCCTACAGGTCTGTCAACGTTTGCCCATATGACATGCAGAAAGAGGTGCATATGTACAATATATCATTATTTACTGACATCAAGCCAGTGATATATCAGACTGCCAGACATGTTATGTATAGAAGGCCTTATATTTGAGAACAAAACCTGAACATTCTATTGTAGTCTGTACAGTAGTGAGGTCTGTGTACTTATGATGATTGTTGACAGAGTGTCAGTACTGTGTAGCAATGTATTGTGAATATGTTATTTGGCTTGTGTACAAACTGGGGTAGATATCAGTGTTCTTGGTCCTGTTCTATCAGACGTTGCATGCTGCTCCAGTTTCTGGTACCCTATCAGCATATATGTTTGTAGGGCTCAGACTGAAGCATGTCCCATACCACAGTCAGGCATCAGACTACACTGTGAATTGGGCCAGTATATGTAGGGTTAGTGTGTGAGTGGCAAATATGAGGATGGTTTTGTTCACACAGTCCATATACTGTATGATTAATTAGGCTTACCATAATGTGACTGTGACTGTGTTGAGATTGGTTGTTGGTATGCACTTTCACACTGGTTTCTGTTACTCTGTGCTGTTACATGCCTGTAGTGCCTGCTATATTTGCAATTACATGTGTATTCCACCATAGGAAACTCGGGTTAGTGTTGTGGCAGTCTGCCTGTAGTTTAGACAGTGTTTGGTGACATGTCTAGCAACTAAGTGTATTTACCTAGTGTGATGTTATCTCCAGATATTTGTCAGATGTACTGTTGCCTGGCCAACATACATGTTGTGTATTTCTGAAAAACCAGTGGTATGCTGTGAAGATGTATGTCACTAACTAGTGGGAAGTAAGTGGGCTTGGGACCACTGCTCCTCCAGTTAATATGTGTTCGGACAGACAGGAGGGTGTGAATGCATCAACTGTGTGAGCTTATCTATGCCAGTATTTGTGATATATCCCCATTTTCATGGCTGCAAACATCCCCTTTGTCAGGCTTAGTCCACACATCTTGCACTAAGAAGTTCTGTCCATACATCAGGACTTCACTATGATGATTTTATGATGTCTATCAGTAACTGATGGCATATATGTCAGTTTCAGAAGAGCCTTCCTACACAACATGTCTGTTGACATAACCCCTGGTACTGTGGCAACATTCTACATTTATAACTGCAAAACTTACATTATGTTCTCTTGCACTAAGAGGTTGAGAGTTATGGTGCTGAGGTATGGCTCCACTACATGTTACGGGCATATGTTATATGTACATGTGTGTATATGTGTGTGTGTGTGTGTGTGTGTGTGTGTGTGTGTATACATATATATATATATATATATATATATATATATATATATATATATGTATATAGATATAAATATATCTACACACACACACACACACACACACACACACATATATATATATATATATATATATATATATATATATATATATATATCCATATCCTTGTTAAATGTAAACATGAGTGTTGTATATACCTTCTCAGATGTATTCCAACATATTTATCTGATATGTGTATATTTAGATATAAAAATGTGACTGATTCAACACTATTTTCACTAACAAATAGTAAATAATTGTAGTAGTCAAAGCAGTTCTTCACTACTATTCAGTACTTGTACCGAATGATGTATTTGAAAAACAAACAGACATTTTTACACCTCAAATGGCTTAGTGGTTAAGTGCTGTGATTATAGTCTAGAGGGTCCTGGGTTCAAGGGCTGTTTATTTTGTTACTAGGCAGAACAAGGACTCTTGGATACAGAGCAGTTAAGGCTGATTTGAGCAGCTTTAAGCGAGTTTGCTTGGGTTTGCGTGATGGTAAGCGGTGCTAACGTACAGTTAAACGTATAGGCACTAACACTGTGTAGGCTTCACTTACCAGTGCACAAATCTGCTTAGCATTTACATTTAAGCAATGCTTACAGCTGCTAAGCATAGCCCAGCCCTGGTAACCAGTGATCACATTCCAGTCTGATAAAATAGCATGGTAATGACATTTTTAATTAGTGTATTTAATTCCATGTACATAACACACTTCTATATGCTGTCATTACAGTAGCAAGGGTTGTGAGTATACTGTATGGGTCACCTGAGTATACATGGCTAGTACCACAATATTTTCTCTTTGTATGTGTTTCATACATGGGTAGTATCCCAGGTGGTATGCAGTCACACTTGCATGTATTGTATCATTATGTTACTACTTTTAACAGTGCTTTTCCAAGTAAGAGTAAATTGCAGATTGTAGTACTGGAACCATATACTCATGCATGCAAAGCTGGACTCTGAGTATTGACTATCGTGTTCTTGGTGTTTGAGCTGTATGTTTTTAAGTCTCTCCTATTGGATATTGATCTGATATGTTGATATTAACTGTAGACTACTATGTGTTTAGGACATGTCATCGAGGACTGCTGTCATGTAGTAATGGCATATCTAGCAGTGTCAGACGTCTATCTGTCAAAACATTCATCCTAATGCATAACTTATTGGCTAGCTAATTTCTGTCTGTCCTCTGTACAGATGTGCAGATGTCAGGTATCCATCTTGGCTGCTTACAGGCAATCTCTGATTGACTGACACCGATATGTCTGCCCAGCTATGTTATGAATGCCACAGCTAGGAAACCCCACCCTGTATGCACCACATGCCATGGATACCTCAGACTACCACAGTCAACAGAACATGCTTGGGTATAGGTCTCTAACCCAGACACTGGCCATGTTATGCAATATATGTTGCATACATGTCAATTGGAACACCTCACTGGCCCTCTGCAAGAGAAAAAACAGATGATTGGATGTTAAATTTAACTTCCACCCTGGGGATCACTCAAGTGGCATCGGTTGATAAGTGTCTTGCAAACAAATGTAAGGGACATGATACCAGTGTACCCACATGCCCACTCTTCTCATCTCTCCATGGACATTAGCCTAGTACACACATAGGAACACCTGCACTTATGTGTAAGTGTGCATTATTAAGAGGAACAGTGTCTGTGTGTTTGTACATTTGTAGTTGAAAATACTCTGAGGGCCTTCTCACCTACTGCACCCCCCATTGCTATACTTAGACAGGGCTGCTGCTGTAATTCACATTAAATGTACCTTGTTACACTCTTCACCCTATGGGCTACCTGGAGCTTGCAGTACCAGCATAACACTGTTCTACAAATGGGTAGATAGGTGTGGGTTACCCTCTGAGTCCTGGCAAATGTATCTGCGGGCAATTGTGTGTGAGTGTGCATATTTGTAGGAGACAGCATTCTGAGGCCACATTCTCTAAATACATTAAACTTTGCCATACATTATAATGGATGGTGATGTTTCTGACATTAGGAGAGCCATGACAAACCCTCACCCTACTATCCCTGTTGCATGTGCAATAAATGCATATCCCTGTAGTAGCACTGATTAGATAGATAATGGTTTGTATTGTAGTCCTGGTCAATATGTGATTGGGTATGTCAGAGTATTATCATGGGTTTCAGTGAGTACAATATCCAATGTGGTGTGTGGGTGCTGGGTATACTGTCTTTACATCATGGTACCCCCAGTACATGTCCCAAGGTCCACTGTATGAGGACCGCTGTCACCATCAGCCATACAGGTAAATGATTACACTATCCTGCCCAATGATGCATGTGCTATGTGAAAAAACTCTGTAACAGTATGGACTCACTGACAAGGTAGTTAGCACTGCTAAACCCAGGTTTGTCAAATGTGTCTATGACTGTATGTATTTGTCAATGTGTATATGACAGTATGTCATACTATGTATTGTTCATTAACACCCAGTACATCCCCCATTACCATACTGTACAAGCCCTGGTGATGCTCTTCACTTAACAGGAAACTCGGGACTCACCTCATCCTAAAAGCTCTGTATTGTGTGCAATTAAGGCCAAACACGTTAGTAGCAATAAGTACCTAGGTAGGGGATTTACTCTCAGTGTTACCAAGTAAGTGTGTATGTATGTGAAGGGATCTACTTCAATTTGCATAAAATGTATATCCCAGGAGATCATTTGTCTGAGAACTAACTGGCAAAAGGTAACATTTCAAATCAAACATCTTGTGGAAATTCATTCCATCAAAACTAGTAGTGGATGTGTGAATGCCCTCTTCCCCACTGTACATCAATACTGGAGTTGGTATACATAGTTGGGTGTGGTTGCTGTGGTCACAGCCACCCACATTGGGGTTATTGTTGTGCTTATCCCTCTGCTTAGTATGTTGTTATACTGTACAGTTTATGTTAACAGGTTAAGTAGTTGTTAATCACACTATGTGTGATTCTACGCCACCCCACACTCTCCAAAGTGGGGGGCTGTGCCACCTACACCAGCACACCTATGTTTACCAACTCCAGGATTGCACTACATTGTGGAATAGGACATATACCCTGCCAGTATCAATGTCAATGGCATTAAACTGATGGACTGATTATGTACTGATATGGTGTTTTGGCAATTTGGTCTTGGTGGAATTACATAGGCCAAAATGAGTTCACTGCAAAATGAAGAACATCAATATGAACATTAGTTTCTGTGTTTTGCAGCAACACCAAAGCCTCTGTGTGTGTTATTCACAAACATTTCATGTGTACCACCCAGCATACTTACTATTCTCCAGAGCTGCTTACATCAGCCACCATGCACTCACCTGTATACACCCCTCAGACCTATCAACCATATGACACATGCATTGTTATACAGATGTGTTACTTGTGTTCAGCTGTACCCAGGATATGACACAGTCAATGTGTCACCACAGTGCCAAACCCCTTGTAGGAAAGGACAGCAGACCATCATCCTGCTGACACATAGACACCTAGAACACAAACAGAATACATTATGGAGACCACAATCAGTCAGTGTTAATAACAGTTATAATGCACCGTGGCTGGACAGTTACACACCCTGACGCATAAGCATTGATCATTCTAGCTGACAACATATTAAACAGCATTACATCACTAAACCTTAGTACTTTCACCCTGTGCATCAGAACCATATTAGCATGTCCCTGCATTGATGATATGGATGACTGGGATATGGCACAGGTATCATCATATGCACAGTGTGTGTTGTGGGTTTGCCAGAGGCCTAGGCTGAGCCATTTGGTTGACATCATGTGTGTGGATTAGGGGGTTCTTTATTAAATGGGCTGTGCAGATGTGGTGTGTGTAGGTATGGAGGTGCCCTAGCTGTGTTTGTGATGTGTGTGTGTATGTATGCACACATTTCTGCCATGTGGCTGCCCTATACAGGATTTATTTTGGACAGCTGAAGACTGTACATGGCAGGGTGTACAGTTCACTGTGTTTGGCCATGGACACAGGAACTGTGCCTGCCAGGGGTTGCATGGGCACTCCCAGGCAGAAGCCCAGATATGGTACCCTCCCCTGATGATGGCAATTGTCCACTGGATCTGCGCCCATGTTGGGACTGGCCAGGACCATGTGCACATGGCCTGCTGCATTGTGATGTGGACAACACCCCCACTGCAGTGCTGGGGCTGGTACTGCCACTACAGGAGCAGCTATAAGTTGTTGCACATCCACTTAGACTTCCACCTGTTGGTGTTGCTGACCTACATCCACGTGGCCAATGTCCTACTCCCACCACATGCTCTACCACAGACACCATATGGTCGAGGATTCCCAGCATCTCACCCAACTGTCTATCCATGACCTCTGCAAAATAATGGTGTGCACTTGCAAGATCACGGATGAAGTCACATACAGCAGGAAGAGTAGCTCTCTGGAGCCTCAGGCTATCTCTGGTGTAACATTCCATATGTGCCTGTGCCTCCATGATAGCCCAAATCCTGCATCTGGTGACACCTGCTGTGGCGCTTCTGCCATGGCATGATGGCCAGCAGCCCTCCTATGAGCACCCCTGTACATCTGCCTGTGTGGTACCTCGCCAGTCATCCAGCTATGGCTGCTGTGTACAGACACACTTGCCATAGTCACCACACTTTCCTGTCCCATGCCACCACCTGCCAAATGTCCCTCATCTATGGCCACTGGTGATGGGGTATGTATGGGCATTGTGACTGTGTGCAGGGATGGGGTGGATAAAAGTGGGATGTCAACCAATGGCACAAATTCAGCCCCTGACAATCCTGCCTGTGCCTCACTATGCCTATCATCATTGTCCGAGTCTGTATGGACACTAACATCAGTTTGCCTGCAGGAGAGACCCCAACGAACTCACCACCTGTGAGAGGCAGACAAGAAATGTAAATTAAGACCTGCACATTATGGTTTACTTCTACACACATACACACTTACAGGTGAAGTGGCGCAAACATATTACGGAGACCTCAGTACCCAACATTTGACATGCATGACATATGGCACTCAATCCATTCTAAATCCTGGTTACAAACAATATACATTTGTGGGATGCACGAGTCATGTTAGTAGGTGATTCCCCTTCACCTGGGACACACTGCACCTATGTACACATTAATGCTGTGCACCTGTACAGCACACTGGCATGCAATGTACACCATACCTCACAACTATACAAATCATTGCTGAATGTGTTAGATGTGCAGCAGTTGTGTTTGCTCTGTTCTTCACACCCCCTATGTGTTTGTCTAACACATGACTGGGATGATATGAGGACAGATGTAACTAATGAATGACTGACATTTGATTCCCAGATCTCATCATTATCAGTTGATGTATGGGCAATAACATCTGTGTACACTGATGATCTTCCAAGCCTCATGTGGATTTCAGGACCGTACACACCCCTGTTAACATGGCAGCCTCTTCTATGATATGCAACAGGACCACATTACTGCAGTCAAAAACATTACACACACCTGATATGTGACATATGACCTATGCAATCCAATCCTGAGTCAAATGACTGTCAGTCATGGAGATTTTGACTGAGATGTGTACCATATTGGGGATGTATAACTGTGCACACACTTAAACCAATGTTTTTTGAAGCACCTGCTAACTGAAATACAGCAGTCACTATTTCTGAAAGGGCCACAGTAGCATGGCACATCCTTGCCTTTGCATAATTAGGTCCATCTTCCCTACAAAGGTACCACAACTCTGCCAGATTGCAAGGCCAGCTCATGTGCACAGCCCATGGAAGTCACACAGGAACTTCAGTATTGCTGTGGAGTGTGTGTTATGTGTGGGCCAATTCATAACCTTGAGTGTGTTAAGATATGGCCATTCTTAGCTAGCTTTGGATGTATGTTTCAGTTCACTGTTGTATTTGAAGCTGACACCCCTCCCCATCCTCAGCCTTATTGCAGGTGCCTGGCAACTGTAGCCCGCACATGAGTGTTAGTTTGCAGTGTTCCACATTCACTCCACCATGTCTACAGGCCTACTTTCAGGTAATAAACAGCAACTGTAAAAATGTACATTGGCACCAGCAAACTTCAAGTTGGGGATGGTGACCCTGATGTGATGTTAGTTGCTGCTTGTGCACCACACCTAACTTTAGGACTACTGTCTGTAGGTTTGAGTCTTGGTCTCATGACACCATTACACATTGCAATACATGCCTTTGGAAGACCTGGAATCATGCTTTTACTACTTGTACGGAGGCCTGGATGATGTTTCTTGTGGGATAAATCTCCCATCTACTTACCCTAACCCATAGGGCACACTTATGCAAACTCCAGGCAATTGTTAATGCAGGTAATACACAGGAAGGACTTGCTAGACATTTGTGCAACTGCCTCAGTGTTTCTGCATGGATCTGGGTAGCCTCCCTGACCAGTTTGCACTATGTATTGTCATCAATATTGGATGGCTTGTCAACATCACTGTCGTCCCATATTTAATGTAGATGACTATATGCACTGTTTGCCATGGAATATACAATGGTGAGGTAATGCTATTTTACCCTATTCCTGACTACTTCCCTTCAGATATGGCATCCATGTCATGCCTTGGAAGATGTCTGCAAGCCATGGCTGCTTGTGTTGCCGGCAGCTGGCCAATTGTCATGAACATACTTCTTGGATAGCAGACTATTACATGGTGTGACATAGAGGCCTGTACTTGTTGGCAGGTATGTACTGCAGAAGAGTGAATGCTGTCAGTACATCACAAGCTGCCTCCACAATATGTTAATTGGAGTGTGTGCACGCATATGCTTCCAGTGTATTGTAAGGTTTGTAAACCCCCATATTTGTTGCTATAATATAAAATTCTATTTTATACATTAATTACGCATTAGGTGCACATTACAGGTTGTAAAAGGTGTGGAATGTGTTACTGTGCTCTTTCATTGTATATATCAGGAACAGTTGATACCATCATAGGGGTGTGTGCACTGTTGTATTGACTGTATGAGGGTTATGTTTCATACATGTCCCTACTGTAGGTCATTTGCCCCCCCCCCCATTTGGCTTGTCTCTGTCCACACATCTTGCAATGATAGGTTGTGAGGTATACTGCAGGACTCCTACCTACCCTTCACCATGGTGACCACTGTGATGCTGTGCAGTTAACACCAACAAAATTGAACATGTACATCATGCATTATAGTTAGGTGTGATAAATGTGTACAAGACATATAGCATGGCCTTAACATGGCTGGTGTATTTGCAAACATGAAAAAAATGACCCCATACTCACCAGCCACAGGCTGCTGCCCCAGTTGTATACCTGGCGGACCTACATAGTTGTAAGAGAGAGGTAATTTCAATAGCCACTCATGTGGCATTGCTACACGGTGGAAGCAGCATTTCAGAACATTAACAGAACAAACAGCAATACTACAGAATATGCAGCCCAACACCATAGATGTGCACATCCGCATTACTAAATTCCAGCTACAGACCATCTTCTCTGATATATGCATGCAGGTTCTCTACAGATAGAAATTCAGAATCAACACTCTTTTAGTTATGTGCACCGTGGCCTTACCTACATGCTCCTCAGACATTGGTTGGGTGCCACCCACCTCAACAAGGCTAGGTTCTACTTCATGGTGGGTGTGCCAGGTGGGTGCAACAAGGCTGGCAAGGAGCTGTTCTGTATGTGTCATTGAGGGCTGGATGACTGCACCCCCACCTGTGGCTAGCTGGTCCCTTGCTACAGCAGCTGCTCAGTTCTGTGCAAGATGCAAAATTTCGCTGGTGCGATGACGGACCTGCTCATAATGCCAGTCCTGTTGTCCAGCCAGCATCATTCACCCTGTGTACCAGTTCTTCCCATGGGGCTGTTCAGTCACATAGGGCTTCTGTGCCACATCCAAGCAGGGCATCATACTCTCCAATGAAGTAAAGGCTGGTAGCCTTCCTCGTAACATGGTAGCTGGAAGACTTAAACAGGAGAAAAGGTTACATGACCTCATATGGTTGTCTACTTGCACATCATCACAGAATATTACTTAACAATATTCCAAACTACAACCTAACCCTATAATCAGCTGTCATTACACTCCTAGGCCTGACCTATCTTATTCCACCCAATGTTGCACAGTTAACTACATAATCCTCTATTCTCCATTCATTTCTGTGTATAGGGATGACAGTGGCCATCGTCCATTTGGATGGTGTGTGGATGGTGGCAAGTCTGTGTTTGACAGTAGTGTGTGATGGAGCTGTGAGCACATGCCTTAGTTCAGGTAAGAGGCAGACAGTGATATTCTCATGGCCCAGGGAGACTTGCTGTTGTTGCCTTTAGTAGGTATTATGTACATGTTCACCATTGATGAGGGGGGTAGCATATTTGATGTACATATCCCCCTATAGAATTTGTGTGGACTGGGTGGCACTGTCCCCACCTAACCTGTGTAATGCATGTTGCCTATATCCATGGCATGTGTGTATGAGGTGTGCTTTACCCCAGTACAGGTTGAATTGTATTGTTGCCTCTGAGACTGACTACATATGTGGAGACACTCTGTTGCAATTGTCCTTGGTAGTGTGGATATGTCTGATTTATAGTCATAATCAGCCTTACACAATGTCAGCTGTGAACATACATGCTTGCTGAGATTGAGGTGGACTTGCCTCCAAGATGTGGGCTGTGCCTATCTGTCCCTGTACAGCCAATATAACATCCTATTATGTGCTTTGTGTATCGCTGCTGTCCACCAAGGGTGATTATTCTCTCCTTGGTGGAGGCTACTTTTACAGGTCAGGTACTGCTGATTGCATATAACTACAGTGGATTTGAAGTGCACACACCCCTGTTACAATGCCTGGTATTTGTGCAATTAGAACATGATACCACAAAAACTCATTTCATTTCAGGCTGTTAGTACGTGAGAGATATTACAAATAAAAACATAAAAGGTATGTAACTGTACATTATGATACGATGGTGATGGGGACAGTGGTGGGTTAGAGTTTACTGACTGGCACACAGTCTGTCAGTTTGATAGAACAGTTTGAAGTGAAGCATTGTTATGTAAAGGATCGATTTACATTGTAACATTTGATACTTTCCCCACTAGGTGGTTAACTGAGGAGTGTAATTGGAGGCTGTTGGCTTTATCATGTAATTGAGTGTTGATTGATTTTTGTATTCAAGGCAAGTGTGTTTTGTACTATTTGAAGGCTTTTGCCATGACATCAATGTCTGATACTTTGTGTGGCTTACTTTGGTTACCACCTGTCCCTCTGTGCAAGGCATAGTCATTGTTTGGCCAGTTGTGGCCTACTCATAACCCTCAACTGTACACATTTTTCCATAATGCCCAGATGTTGACATCATAACTTTTGTGTGTTCCCCTTAATTATGTTCCTTTCTGGCAAAAAGCTGAGGATTGGACTCATTCAATTATGACAAACATTTGACTGTAAGACTCCACATCCTTCAGAAAAGTAATGCTCCTTCAAAATCTCTAGTATTCTATCAGCTTTCTGAGACTGTAAGAGAATATTTATAATCAGTCCATATTTGTCCACCATCATGTTATGATTTGTCCATATTTTGCCTATAACAGGTTGTGAGGTATGGTACTGCTGATGACAAGTCTGACAATTGGAAAATGTCCTGAGATGGTAGGAGCAAGAATGTACCATATGTTTCCTTTAATATTTGCATAATTCAGTTATGTTGTATTTTACACACCTACATAGGTTCATAGGTTCATAGATTAGTACTTGCTGTAAGACATGGCATAAACCACTGAAATAGTACAGAAATAAACTTTTTTTGAGGAAAACAGTGGTGTTATGTGTGTTTTTAATGCAAACATTCTCATTTGTGCAAACATATCACACTCTGGCCAGTTGATAAGGTGGCAATCATAGGATTACTGGCTGCTTGAGTTTCACTGTGCTCTCTTTAGTCATTTCAGTTACTTGCCTAAGAGATAGCTGTATGTCAGGTCATTGTGTAAGGCCTATCATGATTATGTAGCAGCAGAGTGTGTACTTGTTATTTGGACTGTGTATGTATGGGGTCAGCAGACGAATGTCCCATACCACCCCAGCATTCTGTCTACAGTATGACCTGCCACAGGATATATAGGGGTATTGTGTGACTCTCTTGGGGGATATATCTATCCACACAGCCACTGTACTGTGGTGTTTGCTAGGCTTACCAGTATTTATTTGCAAGTGTGCTGCAT
The DNA here is from genome assembly GCF_019279795.1 of Protopterus annectens. Taxonomy (NCBI): domain Eukaryota; kingdom Metazoa; phylum Chordata; order Ceratodontiformes; family Protopteridae; genus Protopterus; species Protopterus annectens. The sequence goes on from NC_056741.1 coordinate 374,631,350, forward strand.
ATATATATATATATATATATATATATATATATATATATACATACACATATATAGAACAAACATTCACAGCTATATGTTTACACATATATAAATATATGTATATATATATATATATATATATATATATATATATATATATATATATATATATATATATATATATATATATATATATATATATATATTTATATATATGTCTGTGTATGTGTATATATGTGTCTTTGTGTGTGTATATATATATATATATATATATATATATATATATATATTTTTTTTTTTATGCTTACTGCTTCCACAATATACATTCCCTACAGTACAGTGATTGTCCTGCAAGATGTGGTCATGAAATCATCCTGTACTTTTACAGCTTACATGGCTTAATGGTTACGTGCTGTGACTATGGTGTACATGTTGCTGGGTTCAAAACCGACAAAGACTATTCTGTTGCTGGGCAAAACAAGGGCTCATGGAGTGAGGGTGATTAAGGCACTTTAAAGTGGCTTTAAATGGGTCTGCATGGATTTGAGCAAAGCTAATCGGAGCTAACACATGATTAAACATACAGGCATTTAAACTGTGTGGGCTTGTCTTAGTGGTGCTTACCAATGTGCAAGTCCAGTTAGGTATGATAACTACTGTTTACCTATTCTGGTTTGAGCATATGTCAACTGGTTTGCCCACCTTGAATGTTACGTTTGACAAAACAAGCATAGATTATGCAGCTCAGGTGGTGTAGTGGTATGGTTTCTGACTGCAATGTATAGGATCATGGGTTCAAGACCTGAGACTGTTAGCTTTTTCATTAATGTTAAATGACCTGACTGCATGATACATTAGGCAAAGCAAGAGCAACTTGCTTTGCCTAATGTATCATGCAAAGCAAGCACAACTTGGTGAACTCAGATGGTGCAGTGATATGGCTGAGGACTGTAGTGTAAAGGGTTCTGCATTCAAGACTTGGTAAGGCTAATTAGCTTTGTTGCTGGCCACAAAAATGGCTGATGGTAAGAGGGTGATTAAGGCACTTTAAAGTGGCTTTAAGTGGGTTTGTGCAATGCTAAGCATTGCCAAAATATGGTTACCCTGTTTTAGCTTTGTTTAACGGTGCTTGCAACCATTAATCCCCGCGATAATTTCTTTGAAAGAAAAAAAAGGGGTGCTAGGAAAGTGGTGAAAAAAGGGGCACACAGGAAAAAACAAGATGAAAGATGGATAGGGATGTGCAGGATGGGAGTAGGGAAGGCCCATAGCTGTCCATTTCTCCTACAGCAACAGCTGTGCATATGTATTGAATTTGGAGGTGAATTTGAATACTCATACCCCTGAAAGAGGGGTGAGGACAACAGTAATGTGTTGTCTAGCCAATTGGACCAGATTACATGTGTCCAGTGGACATGTCTGCAAAATGGACAGCTATGTATGGGGTATATTTTTTTTGTGGGAACAGATTGCCCTTTTTTTTAAGGTGAGAGTGGGTTCTTGAGGAAGGATAATAGATATATGTGGGGAGGGAGGTTGGGTAGGAAAACAGACAAGACAGCAGACAGAGGTGGTGTATGACATGTGGGGGGGTGAACACCTTGATGAGGAGGGTGGTTGGAAATCAGTGGCACATGAGCCTACAAATGGATGCAGTGAAATGATGTCCCCACCCATGAGCAGTCAACACTGCACCTTCATGGCCCCAAAGGTGGCTGTGATGGAGGCTGAGCAGGAGGGGCAGGCTGACCCTTAAGATGTGCCATGCGGCCCTCAAGCTGGCGTAGCTGAACTGCAAACTCCTTTTGCATCTCCCTACGCACCAGACCCCGGACCTGACATCAGATGATGGGCTTCTGTCCATGCCCGCTCCAAGAGGGGGACAAGCCCCATCCTCTTATGCGGTTCCACCCATGGGTGGTGCAGGACCAGCAGACAAGGAAGATCTGGGGTGGGTCCCAGATGTGCTGGAGCTCGTTGCCACAGCCAGATGAGGCAGGACAGGCGGATCCACTGGGATTGTCCTTCCAAGATGAGCTAGGGTGTTGACAGTTTACAACATATGTTGGTTAGTTATGACCAATACAATGCCAGGATTAGTTATAACAGCATGCATGGGTGTTCCAATAGACACCATAACACAATTTTCAATCAGCTGCATAGCAAACAGAACACATGCAAATATGGAACCACAGTGGATATTACAGCAGCATGCAGGTTACATTGATAGCAACAGACCACCAATGATTTCATTTCAACAGGGAACAGCAATAAACAGACATTGAAATATTGGTATAACAATGGGAAATACATCCCAACAGTAGGTTTGTTAAAAACATATCATTTATGTTTTTGGTTGTATTATTGCTGCAGATAGGGGGGGGGTTAGACAGAGAAATGAACAAATATTTGTTATTACATTGCTCACAACTGTTCTATACATTATAGTCTACTCAGTACTCTCCAGATATGACCTGAAATTACAGCTACCTCTGGGCTTGGGGTTGGTCAGTGGGTGTTGTACACAGTGTATCAGTTCAAACCTCGCACACCTAATATACAGCTATACTTACCTGCCAGACCTGTGGAAAAAATTGGGTTAACACTACCTGACTGTTTCTACACATTAACAGGGTTTGACTTTGATATGTGCAATCATAGTGTGTGTGTGTGTGTGTGTGTGTGTGTGTGTGTGTGTGTGTGTGTGTGTGTGTGTGTGTGTGTGTGTGTGAGTGTGTGCTAATGCCATAGTCCACCTTCATTTTTGTACAGCACCATGGGTGCTGGGGACAGTGAGCAATAGTTGTGATGGCACGACACTTGAGGGACATTTTTGGGAAAACTAAGTGGTCTATGTACTTCTCTTGCTGTCATCTGCAGCCGTGGGCTGGTCAGTGTGTGTTCTACACAGTGTATAAGAGACACATCCTACGGTTAATATCTAGCCTGCCTTACCTGCTGAAACTGTGGGAAAATGTATGTTCACACTACCTGACTGTTTGTTACAGTACTCACATATTCTTGTGTGAAAATATACAGACAGCTTAGTACCACTCATGGGATTCAAAACCTTCCAATTTGTTCAAAAAGTAGTCACTAATGCTAATGTTTATCAGAACAAGCTATCAAGGAACTACTATTTCTTGTGTGAGTGCTTTCTACCTATTAGTCTGTGATTTAGCAAATCTGACTTTGTACTTCTGACATTCCTGCAAGGCAGACAGTTGTTCTACTGTGTACTCACACTTTCCTATATTACATTACAGGAAACAAGGGTTAGCAAACATTTTTAATATTCAGCTATCAGATCATAGTGCAGCGGAACTTTGTTATGCTTAATATGTTATACAAGACTTGACTGTTTGCCACATGAACCTCAGATACGTAATGCTATCAGAGCCATATTTGCTGTGCAAAAGCTATACACATTTCCAATTCCTACTAACACATTGCAAATAAAACAGAACAGTCCAGAGTTGTATAGTTTTATTGACAGGTTATCACTGTTTTATGTAGATCACTAGCATTATCTGTGGTAATTTCAGTTTTATTTGATTCAAACAATACACAGATTACAGCACTAACAGCTGATATTCTACTACTTTCGATTATACTGCCAGCTAGATACTCACCAGCCTCACTGCACAGCCTTTGCAATCTGCTGCCATGTGCCTTCATGTTCAAAGCCCTCTCAGCTACAGCTGTACAGGAGACAGAGAAACATTTATGACTACCTATCCATCACATACATCTTAAACAGCAATTGATACTGATACTTACACTTTACTGGGGCATCCCCTGCCATAGTGTCTTGTCCCCACTGGTCCAGAAGCTCCCTCAATTTTTTTCATTCTTGCTCTCATTAATTGATAGCTGTTTGTTCATTGTGGTATTGTTTGACTAACTTATTCCCCCATTTTCACCTCTCCCTCACACTATGTGCACAAACCCTGCTTCATGCCATCCAGTAGTTTAAACAGCAAAAATATAAGTTAAATGTGGCACCCAGGCAACTTGTTTTACCTCATCAGCCTGCTCCTGCTGCACATTCTACCTGCTATTTTTGAATCCTACAGTGGTACTGATCCCTAAAGGTGCATACGTATTTTGTGTTTTCAGCATTATTTTACCATTTTAACAGTTAAACATCTTCTTTGTTTTCTTGCCTATCAACAGACCCCTCACACATTACTGTAACACATACTTCCCCCATTCTCTTACTAGCCTTTAGTTAGTCCATAATGCTAAAGATCATCTCTCAATTCCTACACCTGGTAAAACTTCTTGCCTATTTTCCTACTTTATAACATAACTACCTCCTAACACCTTATACACAGTACGTTTTAAACATCAGCACTCACGTCCTTTTCTTAAACCCCTTATCTGCCTCTTTCTTTTTACATACTGAAGCAGTTACCTTTGGGCTTTAAGCAGCTAGTATTTACTGACTGTTTCTTGAGGGCAACTGTGTCTCAGTGTAACTTGCTCCATTCACCTTCACTCTGCACTGGTTTACTCCGGTCCTCTTCCCTACCGCATTCCCTACCCACCCCTACTACTTCTGCACCTATACTTCTAGAACTCCACCCTTTCAATCTGGTAACCAACCAGAACAACCATCTAATTAACCATTTCCCATCTACCACTTCACAAATCCTCCCTGAAAAGTACACACACATATATATATATATATATATATATATATATATATATATAAACAGAGCTCTTAACTATTATACCACTCCCTTAATACTACATATCCCATCCTTAACAACAATTCTTCTCAACAATTTCTTATTCACCCTACAATGCTTTTAATATCCAGTCTAACAACTCTGTAATAATCCTTAATAAACCTTACACATGTAACACTGTTACCTCCTTAGAATGGAACAATCCACTCCTTATCAGACACTTGACTGCCACTCAGCAGTCTCATCTTCACAGTTTCTCTGATATCTCCCCACAACTATTTCCCCACAACCTCCCCTACAAATCAACCTCCAAACTCCTAGACACTTTACATAGCAATTCTTATCCATTACCTCTTAAAAATACTTCTCCAAAAAAACTCAGCACCCTATTTTCCTATCTAATTGCTAATCCTGATAAATATATTACTATGTAAAACCATGGTAAAATCTAACAGATGAAAGCATTAAATGTATAAAAATAAGAAGTGAATGTTGTAATCATAAAGTAGAATGTCAAGATTTTTTGAGGAGTCTGGTAATAGAGAAATTGCCAGTAAAAGGAAATATGCCATATACAAAGAAAAGTAATAGAATATGTTTACCTTGTCAAGAAGAAGAAACTAAAGAATATGTGTTTTGAAATGTAAAAAGAGTAAAAAAAAGTTATGGGGGAAATAGATAAAGAAGATTCTTTTGAACATATAAAAGAAGTGGATAAAATAAACATGGATTTTATTAAATATCGATATTATAAAAATAAAAGTAAATAATATGTTAAAAAAATAGATAAAAGTTATTTTATATTGTATGGGTTATACGGAAGGAAAGAATAACTAAAATTGTGTTTAGTGGTAAATGGATTTTTAGCAACAATATTAAGTAAAATCAGATGGTGGTTATGCAAAAATGAGTGAGGGTTTAATAAGAATGAAAATTTAGCATGATTGTATAGGAAATTATGAATGTGTGTAAACAGGTGTGTATATTAATATATTTGTACATATGTAAATATGTAAATCTTTTGTAAATAAATTATATTTGCATATGAATAAAGGACCCCTTCTTTTTTCAAGAGGTACCATGGGATTTTTTACATCCACTTGTGCTACTACCAACTGAAGCAGATGGGACCTCGAATTAACATCTCATCTAAAAGATGACACACTCAGGAATGCAACACCTCCCTAATGTTGAACCGCAGTGTTAGTAATCAGTCTATCTGGTGTGGAAATAGAACCCACTACCTTCTGCATCAAAAGCAAGTGAGTTGCCTGTTGCACCATTGACACTGCAACAAATGTTTGCTTACTTGGTTTTATAAGAATCATGCAGGTGCAGAGAAAGTGGGTGTTCCGGTGAAAATGGATAGTTTTTCACCTGTTTCAGCTTCAAATCACATCCCTTATTTCTCAGCAAGTAGTAGAAAACAAGAGATCACTCCAATGCTTTGACAGCCTTAAACCAGTATGCATAATAAGACTGAAGGGTTCCTGCAGTGGTTTCTTTGCTACCAAGTCCATGAAAGGCATGAAGATGAAAAACTTGATACTCAAAGGGTAGAGAGTACCATCAGTGCTCTCTCTCTCTCACTTTCTCGTGCACATCCAGATTTGTGCAATTACAGGTCCCAAGTAAGCAGAACTAAATACAGGATTAGTGTAGACTCAGGCTGCTTCTGTCATAGAGGCAAGGGAATCACTGAGAATTCATTAAATTCATGCAGTAGATGCAGGACAAGATAGATACTCTGCAAGAAGGCAACTGCTAGCAAAAAACAGGGATTGAAACCACTGTATACAAAAAGGACGAGAGCAAACTGCATACATTTTGGAGGGCAATAGTGGAGAGTACCTTAATGTGACATGATTTCATTTATTTATTTATTCAGTTTATTTGTGTTTGTTAAGTGAGTGGGGGGATGTTCCACGAACCAGTTTCATCTATTACCTTGGTGGTGAATCACAAAATAATGTATATATATATATATATATATATATATATATATGTATATATATATATATATATATATATATATATATATATATATATATATATATATATATATATATATATATATATATATATATATATATATATATATATATATATATATATATATATATATGTATATCATATACAAAGCGCATGAAATACATTGAAGTACAAAGCCAAAAACATTTACAAAAGAGTGTAAATAATGTTAAATGGAAAATCCTCTTACAATGGTAAAAACATTGAAACTATAGATGAGATTAGCAGCATACGACCAAAAAAGAATACTTACAAGTTACAAAGTACACTTATTATTTTTATACAATTTTTTACATTTTGTGGTAAAACGTATTTCCATTACAACTGGGCAAATAGAAGTGCATTATTATGAAACTTCACACAACGTATCAACTGAAGCAGTGTTTGTATATGACAGAGTTAAGATGATATGATTTTAGTACAAGCATTACATAAACTTGTTCTTTAACCTGTAGAAGGCTACTCATATTCCATCCCCTTTGTGTGCATTTTTGTTACCAATGACTCGTCAACAATGCAAAACTCTACAAATAAAAGAGAAATGCACACAAACACAAAAGCACACACAAACACACACACACACACACACACACGCACACACGCACACACGCACACACACACACACACACATACACACACACACTCACACACACAAACACATGCACACACAAACACACACATATGCACCCATTCACATGCACGCGCACACACACACACACACACACACACACACACAAGCATGTGTGCATGCGCGTGCACACACACACACACACAGACACACACACACACACACACACGCACACACACACACGCACACACATATGCACACATACACACATAACACATGCCAAATAATCATTCAGATACTTTTCAGAACACCCTCAAGTGCTCACTGACAGTATTAGCTTGTGTACTGGTTAACTGGGCTATCAGGGCAGTTGGTGGGAGGTACAGTATGAATTGATGTCATTTGGTCACTTTTTCTTTGAACACACAAAATAATCTGTTTAGAGATAATATATTCTGTGTATTCTATTTATACGACAAGCCGCGGTGGTACACAACACACACACACAGAAACACACACACACAGACACACACACACACACACACACACACACACACACACACACACACACACACACACACACACACACACACACACACACACACACACACACACACACACACACACACACACACACACACACACACGCACATACACACATGTACACGCACACACACATATGCACACATACTCACATAACACATGCCAAATAATCATTCAGATACTTTTCAGAACACCCTCAAGTGCTCACTGACAGTATTAGCTTGTGTACTGGTTAACTGGGCTATCAGGGCAGTTGGTGGGAGGTACAGTATGAATTGATGTCATTTGGTCACTTTTTCTTTGAACACACAAAATAATCTGTTTAGAAATAATATATTCTGTGTATTCTATTTATACAACAAGCCGTGGCAGTACAGCAGTAGCATTGCTGCCTCACAGCAAGAGGTTCTCCTGTTCGATCCATGGCTGGAGTGCCTTCTGTGTGGAGTCTGCATGTCCACCCCGTGGTCGACTGGCTTCTGAAAGACATGTGTGAATGGGAGTGCCTTCGCTGAAGGTTGGGCGTCGGGCTGGCAACTCAGCACCATAAAAAAATCTACTGCCAATCATTAGTGGACCGGAGTTCCGCTGTGGCGACCCCTAACCAGGAAAAGCCAAAAAGACAAACAACATTCTATTTATACAACACTAGTCTTAGTAAGAAAAAACATTATTGAGTGTATACATGTGATTTCTCTCATGCCCTTTAAAATTGTCTGACCAGTTCTGTAACAGAATGCAGAGATTTATAACAAGACATTTCAACAGCAGTTTTCTACCAAGGAACAAAAACTGTCAAGAAGCAGATTGGCTGATAACAGAATTGCATATTTGTACAAAATACCATGGCACAGGTACATAGAGAAGTTCAGGTGTAGTAATACAGGATACAAATTTTATTTACTGATAAGTGAACCTACGTTCTTATTGCCAGATGAGGGCAAAATATGTCAGAATAAGGAAGAAATTCTTAATCTGTAGTATCGTCACATGTCTCGCTCCATCTGCCAGCCACATCTTGTATGCTTTTGGCAAGGTTAATTGAGGACTGTTTAGAGCTTTTAAAAGGCACATTACAAGAATGTCATCTCACCACATCTAATGCTAAAACACCTTTTCTAGCCAAGTAGTTACTTCTTTTGCTTGGAACAACAGTGATAGAAGCCTGGTAAAACTCATTAGCAGAGCAACAGAATTTGTTACGCAGTTGTGTGTTTGTGTGCATGAAGTAGGAGAGTTTCTGTTTTGCCATTTACTCATATCTGCGTATTCTCTTCTGTACTATGCACCTGTTTAATACAATGGAATTTTGTGGCACAGCTAACAGTGGGACCATTTTGCATATTTCACCTGCATTTGTCACCTTATTTCAATGAATAAAAACGTCTACTCCTATTTGAAAACAGTAGGAGCTGTCTTGGCTTCTATATGTCTTTGTGGAAAATGCAATGCACTTGCTACTTTCATTTAATTCAGTCACGCAAAGCATAATAAGGTATACAGTATCTGCAGAGTGATTATTTTTATTGTATTTTTTCATTGTGCGTATAATGCTGTATGTACTTTGCTTGCTATATTTTTCTGCTGAGTGCCAGTGAGACCGGTTATTCTTTTTTTACTCTTCCACTGTTAGAATTTACTCTTTTCCTATAACCACCAATTAAAGTATTAATCTATATGCAAGCTACATGACTTGAATTTCAGTTCAGATGGCAAAGGAAAGTCTAATTTAAGTGTTTTTTTTTTTTATTTGTAGGCACGTTTTAAGATTCAGTTGATTATATGTTTCATTCAGAACAGTATTTACATGACATAATTTCTACTTACTGTGTTATCTTAAATATCACATTATTTACAGGTGAGAAATGTTACAACTAAGGTCTCACTTCTCTTAACTGCAACAAATGAGAAACAGAATAGAATACATTATAATACAGAGGAATTAATTTATGCATTGATGAGCTTCTTTGTTAACTATTCCCAGTTCCATAATACTTTAATTAGATAACTCAGTGAAAGAAGAAATGTTTAAAATGATAATGGATAATACCAGGTAGTACTGTTTCTCAAAGTCAAAAAGAATACAAGCAAAAATGGATAACCTTCAAATACTGGATGGGATAATACAGGCACATAAAACAAATAGCCATGATCAAAATAAACCAGAGCAGCAGCACAGAATAAATAACCATTTGGCACACAATTGTGTAGGCCTCAAACTAGATGCCAGTATCTGCTTGAGGAGTAGTGCATCGTGGATTTCCATTAAGCTTCAACAATATCACAGAAATGTGACAATTCTTTACATCAATCTGTCAAATGACACAATGAAACACAGTTAGTAAGCATAGATTGAAGCTTTGTTTGCTCCAATAACTGACATTTTTCAGTTTACAGAACAGTGCAGAGTTCATTTAGATAAATCAGGTAAAATTTATCATAGTTTCTGGTTGGGGGATAGATGTATTTAGATTTGTAGTGTAGTGTGAAAGGAACATTATGTTAAACCCCTTAAATATAGGTTGCCCTGGCATCATGGTTGATGGTGAGAACTGCATGTGTCAGAATAATTTTGTTTTTACATAACTTTTTTTAATCTACAGAAATCCAAATAAATAAATACATACATACATGCTTACATAAAATTGATACTTTCCCTTGCTAGGGAGTCATTAGGCAGGGGCGGCTCATCCTATCGGACTGCCGGACTGCAGCCCCCCCACCTAGAAAAAACTAGGGCAGTTTTGTCATTATGGGTGCATGCATTTTGTTTCATTGTTTACTGGAAAGATCTTCTGAATTGGGCAGTTCTGCCACTGGTAAAATGTATTTTCTTTGAATGCGGGTTTCAATGCTGTTTCAATGAATGTGAGTTTCAAGGGTAGAGAGGTTTTAATGCTAAGTTTGTTTAGCAGATGTCTTAGTGTTTGTGCTGTAAAATGCAAAATAAAACTTTCAAATGAAGTTCAAATCATCATAGAAGTAAATCAGTATGCACATTAGTGTTTATGGTAAATGGAATGAAATAGCCAAGTAATGGATCATTGGAATGCCTGCAGGGGGAGGCTCCATTTGACCATGATTTTGTGAGGGGGAAGGGTGGCAAACTTAAAGACAGCCCCAGCTGAACTATACCTCCCAAATGTCCAGATTTTCAAAGAATGAATAGATTTTTGCTTCTTATTTTTGGTTTGTTCCTCATAAAATTTGTGGTTTTCTGGCAAATCATTTAGGAATTAAGTCACTAAATAATGACACACTGAGTTCCAGACTTCATAACCTTCAGAAAAATGCATGCTAAAGTAAGACCTGTTGTTCTATCAACTGTCTCAGTTTGTACAAGAGCAATTTTTAGTACTGTTTATATGTTCCCCCAATATATTTGGCCTTGTTCAGATTTATTGCATTAACAGGTTGAGAGGTGCATGCAAATAAATTGCTTTATAGAAGTAGGCATAGCCAAACCTCTCAACTGTCCCTGATTTTGGCTCAAAATGTTGCTCTTCCCCCTAGTAATCCCTCCACAAAATAGCAATTTTGGAAGAAAATGTGGAGGGTTTACAATTAAGAAATAACTGTAATAATCAGAGTTATAGATTACTTTTATTTCAGAAATGCATGTAGATTCTTTTATTTTGTCAGCTGCTCAAGTTAGCAGTACTAATATTAAAGTGTCCCTTCTTTGACAGGTTCCCAGCTGTATTGTGTGGCTATTTTATATTTTTACATCACATTTTTGGTCCATTTTTCATAAAATTGTGGGGGGGTTTTGGCAAAATTGTGGGGTTTTTTGGCAAATTAGTGACAAATCATTAAAGACTGAAGTTAGAAAAATAATGACAGACATTTGAGTTTCAGATGTCATACCATTCAGAAAATGCATACTAATGCAAGACCTGTTCTATTATCTTTCTAAGCTTATAAGAGCAATATTTAAAAATTGTCCTTATTTTTGGGCCTTTGTCCCACTTCTTTGTATGGCTTTGTCTAGATTTCTTGCTCTGAGGTTGAGAGGTATGACAAATGTGTCAGGGCCATCACAGTCAGCCAGAGACATTTCAAATTGTGACATACTTGTTGCACCCCACTCCCCCATGTAGTGACTCTGGATGTGTCGAAGCAAGGCAAGGAGTAGTTATGCAGTGTAAATGTGCAGAGTATCATCCCCATCCAAGGTAGACACAAGTACTAGAGTGGCTTTTCATCTGTCCTTGATTTTTGCAGAATGGTCTGGTTTCTGTCATATTTTTTGTACTGTTGATTTATGCTTATTACTCAAAGTGCCTGTTGCTCTGTGTTTAAGTAGCAATACTTTAATGACCATCAGGTAAGCTTGGCTGAGATCGTAAGATGCAAGTAAGTTTTAATAAGCATACTGTTAAAGAATTGCCAACATTGAAAACCTTTCTGTTGTTGCCATGTAGAGAATACTTAACTAGATAATGTATAAGCCTTGGGTATTGAAATGCATATGACAGTATTTGTAATAAAGGACAGATTACATTAATTTAAGAAGCTCATTACACTTGGAGACTTCCAGTCATCTCTGCAGGCTGTACCTGTAAACTAAACAGAATGCCAACTGTGTGGTCCATAATCTGTACAGTAATCCTTTTAAGCAATGTATCCTGAGCTTATTTCTTGTTTGCTTTTCATTTTTTACTTTGATCATGTTTTCCCCATGAAACAAGTAGATAGTTGTCAGGCAGCAGGTCTTTTTTTGGATAAGAAACATTTTTACAAGTGGGGGCATCAGACATTTCTACTTTCAGCATGTTACTTGGTACTTTAATAAAGCTGAATATAAATTAAATTAAAACTGCAGTGCAAGAACTGGTTTGAGTTGAGTGCTACTTGATTTTGATTGGCATTCCATTAATGTATTTAAAAAGTAATTTATTTTTTCATGCCTCACAACCTTTTTGTTTCCATCTAGATATTAAGTAAGTTGTCATGCAGCCAATGCACTAAAATATTTTTATTCTTCTACACTTCATTTTGTCTTGATTGGACTCTCATAATGACGGTTTGGCACCCAGGGCAGTGTATTTAGTTAGTTTTTGTGGTTTTGAGCATAGCTCCTCCCCTTTCTAGTTGGCCACACCCATTCCAATTGACCCCACCCATTCAGCTGTCTCCTGCAGCCCCCATTTGATTTGAAGTCACCAGCCGCCACTGTCTTTAGGTATAATTATTTCTTTAGTTCTTTAATTGGGGTCTACCTTAATTTATCAACTGGTCACATCATTGACACACAAACATCAAACCTAAAGCAGTGAGCATCCATGATCATGATACAGTGAGCAGTTTTTTCCCTTCACATCTGTAGTACAATCTCAGAGTTGGTACATATAATTAGCAGGGGGAGTGGGTACAGAGGGGCTTCCCCTCCCCCTGCAAAAAATATGTTTTAGACTTTTTGTAATTTCGATTATTTGAATATTCACATTCCTAGTTCAAAGTATTGTGTGTCGAAGAAGGGACCAGTCTACATTTTAATACCGATCACTTTAATTGCACTAATGAAATAATGTACATGCAGTTTCTTATTAAAGTAGTAGCCAAACAAAACAAAAACACCAGAAATGTGAAATCATGTTGTTCATTAGCATGGCTTTCTATTACTCACATGTATTGGTAGGCAGGGGATAGTCATTTCAATAGTAAGAGAACAACTAGTTTCATCAAAAGTGATTGAAATGGCCAGCTCAGTGAAATATGCACCCATCTTCAATATGGCATGACCTGATGCAGTTTCATTAACGAGTGAAGCTCTTCACATGGTTAGCTCAGGGGCACAACCCCCCTGAAAAACACTGCAGTTGTATGACTGATGGAAGGTATACTTTTAAGGAGTATGACTTTTGATCCATGAGGACACAATCATTGTCTGATGATTTTCTATTACTATGTGAGATAAACACTTGATGTTTACCTCTTAGAACAACTGATCTTACTAGCTAGTGATGGCAAATCATTCAGCAAGATGTGAAAATGAGAGTAGGCCTTTTACTGACTACAGATGATTTACTCGTGTAAGCATGTTTGTAATAATATAAGCAGGATAACAAATTTGTATGTGAAAAGTGGTAACAGTGCCCCTGCCCATAGCAATGGTTCATTCAGTTTTCTTTTTCTTATTCATTTATATAAATAGCAAATTAAGCCATTTTATTTAATTTGTATTAAGTCGATATTCGCTGAGCTGTTTTTTGTTTCTGTGTTATTTATTTGTGCACTTATTTAATGACTTATTTACTTGTATACTTGTTACAATGCTCAGAGATGGGGGCTATGTTTGAGTGTAATATGATTAACTTTGTTATTGTGCCCAAGAGTTTGTTCACTCTGAAGACGGCAGACATCTAATCTGTGGGACTAAAAGATAGAGTAGGTAGTAAAAGGAAAAGGACATTACTTTATCACTGACACTCATTGATATGCGTTACGAAAGAGGGGATTATACATATATAAGAGCAATAAGCAGAAATTCATTACTGTGGCCATTTAAGCAGAAATTCATTACTCTGTTCATTATTTCTTTCACTTTCTTAAAATCAAACATCAAACGCATGCAATGAAAGTATATATTTCTGAAGTGGGTAACAGAGTGTGTACATATGCAAATGGCTATTACATAATCACTGTTAAATTACCATTATTATGGGTTATTAGGTGGTAGCATATGTGTCTAAAATCAAGAAGATAAAACATTACTGTGGTTATTATTTATGTTTTGTCCCAATAAATTATTAGAGGCATACACAGAAAGTGGATTTTGTTATGGGTGACAGGACAGACTGTGTGTGAAATGGGACTATCTACTGGTGACAAACAAGAGATAAACAGTCACTGATCTAGTCTGTCGGGGGAAAGCTTGTTTGCTGGTATATGATCAGATTTTTCTATGAGAAAAAAAATCATTACAGCTTTTATTTGTGAGCAACTTATGTGACTTCTTTACAGTCAAAGGAGATATACCCTATAAGAAGTAGCATGTACTAATTAAGTAATATGTATGTATGTTACTGTAGTTGAAACTACTGAATTTTAGAAACTCAGAGAAGACACAACTGAGTTTTAGCTTTCAAGTTTTTACTTTATTATTAAAATTCCCAGCATTCTTAATGTGAATGATTTACTTTTTCTCATGGCAGCAAATGCATAATACATAAAATCATGAATATGTTTTGCTTTTGTAACTATGAACTATATTATAATTTATTCATTGCAGCTCGAGGAGCCATGACTGCTTAATGTCAAGTGACAAAAAAAAAAAATGGAAATGGATCTTAATTTGGAGGTGGGCCACAGGGGCTCCATGTCTGCACTGCTTGTCTGTTCATGGGTGGTGAGGTCACTGAAGTGCTGAACACACAAAAGGTTTCTTGACCCTACGCCTTTTAAGTAGAAAGACAAATCCTTGTGCTTATGCTGTGTAGTACCCTTGTAATTAAGCTGGTCAGTGTTTTGTTTTACAAATAAATATATAAATATATATAAAGAAAAAACAGATGGGGGATCCTTGACTGTTTGCTTGTTGGGCGGATGGTTGGGGGGAGATGTGGCAACATGGCTGAGGCGACAGCTGTGTTCTTAAATGTTGATGGGTGCACTGCTGAGTGTATCCATTGTTGCTTGTCAGTTGCTTCTTGTTTTGTGGTCGTTAGTGGTAGCATGGAGGTATGTGGGGATGGAATATTTCCCCAAGGTGGATTTGATTGCTTTGATGGCTGCAGTAGTGCAGGAGGGGAATCTGCAAGCTGCTGGAGTGATGGGCAGGAGTAACGGTACAAATGAGAAACCTTTGGGATTGTTGCAGCTTGTAGTAATTCATTAAGCCATCCTTGTTAGAAGTAAAACCAGCAAAGTTTAACCATCCTATGACCTTCCTAGTTGAAGTTGTTAGTAAGCCGTTAGTATGCACTCATTTTTCCTATTTGCTCCACATTTCAAATGCTAGTGTTCCTCATTTTGGGAATGGAAGGTTGAGAGCTAGGCACTGGGCAGTGAAGTACATTTAAGTTTCGGACTTCGAATCTTTCAGAGGGGGTATATTAAACCAAATCCTGTTGTGCTGGCAATTTTTAAGCCATAAGAGTAGTGCTTGGTACATTTGGTGGAAAGGGAGGTTCCATTGTGGATGTGGTTTTAGGTGGGGCCATTGTCAGTTGGGCGAAGCACTTTTCCTTTCATAGTATTTGCTTCCTTGGACCCCTGTCTAGCAGGGCAACTGACATGATCCCCGAGGTGAATTTCCTATCTCCCATCCAATCATCAAGGTTCCTTTTGAAGAGGGCCAAAGAGGCGCTCTGCTTGACATGTATGGGCAGTGTATTCCAGAGTCTGGGGAGTCTTTGGGTCAGAAACCAATCCTTCCAGTTTTGTTCATTGTGACAAGGTTTAGATCCCTGGAGCGTGTGGCTCTGAGGGATTGGGATTTCTTTAAGCGTAGCATGTCCAACAGCTTTGGTGGTCTGGAATCACAAAGTTACCCAGATTGTGGATAGGGATAGGTCCCTTCAGGTGTGAGGTTTACTTTTAATATACTCCACTGGTAGTTAAATTTATCTTGGGTATTTTATAGGGTCATAGGAAGCATTGCTTCAGTTATGGCTGCTTTGTCATAGATGGGAGTGGCGGTGGTATAGTCCTTCCTGGGTTGGCAGGATAGGTTGTCCTTGAAGATGTCTTGGAATATGTTATGTATTTTGGATGTTTTACATGTCTTTTTCTTTCTTGCAGATGGGGTCTTGGAAGGTTGTGGCTGTAATTTGGTATAGGTGGGTATAAGGTGGAACCTTCTCATTCCTATTAGAGGGTTTAATTTTGTCCTTTTCTTTGTAGATGGTGGTGTGCCGACTTCCAGTGGTGAGATATAGTGAATTTGCAGATGAGCATGCTTTGGTGCTGATTAAGCAGTGGGGTCATTGGGTGAGTAATCAGAAATGGATAGGTGAAAAGACAAGCACAGTGATCTGGAAGAAGAAGAAACTTGTGACTGTCCAGGATGATGAAGCACAACCAACTTTTTGTTTACTCTAGACTAAGTATTAATGTTTTATGCCCTCTTTGATCTGTGATACAGGATAATGTACAATCCATGGTAAAATTAAGAGTTGTATTATTTAGACATCATGGGATGCAGTGGTGCAGCTGTTTGTGTCATTTCACAGCTAGAGGTTCTCCAGTTCGATTCTCGGCTGGGTGCCAGTTGTGTGGGCTTTGTGTGCCCTTCTTGGGTTTGTGTGGGTTTCACCGAGTACTCCAGGAATTTCCTTCCATGCTGCTAAGTTGCTAGTTACTTAACATTGATATATTTGTATGGGAAGACATATAGATCATATACACTAGATGGTCATCATAGTGAGAATGGTTTTGCTGCATGTTTAAATTTGGTTGCATGTTTAAATGGAAGTCCTGATCACTTGGGTGGTGCACATTGAGGTCACAGATGGAGTGCTGAGTGAGTAACAGTCAATGCCTTGATGGAAATGGACTTGAAAGGTAATGGTTTTATTTTGTGGCTGTTTTGAGTTCTGCAGAGGCTATAGGGTAGTAGGTAATTTTATTCAATGGTCATTAAGACTCATTACAGTTGGGGCAGTGGTGATTTCTTGCAGATGTAGGACATGTTTATTTTGGCCAGTTTGAGTGGGTTACTTTGGTAGGGTTAATAGTTGGTGTATTTTATCAATTTTGTTGCTTGTGGCTTAATTCTTTTGATAAGCCCTTGCAGCAGATGGATAGGGTGGGTTATAGGGATTTGTATTTTGATTATACGTTTATAGGTGTGGGGTTTGGGGGTGTATTTCTGGCATTTGTTATGGCTGTGGTTAGTCATTACGGAAAGGTGAGGGCCAGCAAGGGCAAGGATGGTTCTAGTCTCATATTGAATAGTTGGAGGGATGGCAGGATGGTTCTTGATCTATGATAGGGCTGCTGTTAACGTTAGTTGGTGATTGCTTTTGTCTGGTTTTAGGGAGCATTGGGTTAAAATCAGGGAGGGATTAAGGGTTTATTTTCAGTCGTTTGGCTGTTCATCACTTTGGCTATGTGTGTGATAAGGTTTATAAGCTGGAGGGTTGAGTCAGTGGCTTGTGTGATGGAGGATGATTGAGGGGACATTTTGTATTTATTTTACTTTTGGTGTTTGTGTTAGCTGGTGTAGGAGGTTCATTGGGGTTGCTGGGGGATTATGGTTTGTTTCCAGTTGCCAATATGTAACTTACAGGGTTGATGGTGGTTGGGCTGCTAACAATGCCATGATGGTTGTTTAATCATTTCATGTTATAAAAGCTAGTTGGTTTAATTTCTGGATTGATATTGCACCTGTGTTAACGAGATCTCATTGGTATGATGGTATGCAATTGGGTTTAATAACGAAATAGTATGGCTTGTTTTGTTGAGTTGCTAGAATGCCATGATGATGGTTGAGCTGTTTTATTGCTTATAAGAGATAGTTAGTGTGAAGGCAGTATTGCTAGACAATGGGAGTTTAATGATACTACTTTGGTTGGTAGTGATGGGGGGGGTCGTTAGAATTGTTATTGCTTTGGCATTAAGAAGAGCTCGTTGGTTATTACTGGATTGGGTGGTAAATGGGGTTGCAATGTGGCATGATGACATGTAGTTGACTCTGCATGTTTTTTTAATGTCCTTGAAGTCATTGCAGAGCTGCCATTGGTCATGAAGTGAGGTTTATTTAGCTCATGTGCAGTGCAAGGCTAGGTTATCTTACCATAGGTGAAGGGTCAGTGTTTTGTTTTCAGTTGTTTCAATAGCTGTTTATTTTATGTGATAGGGTTTTAGGAGTTAACTCTACCCACCTTGGTTAGTGGGGACGGGGTACACCGAATGATGTTTGGTCGGATGCCATAATGGTGTTTCATTTGTTGGAAGCATGCCTCAGAGAGGGGGAACAGCCTGGTCAGGCTGATGGGTGGAGAAGAGGGGCAAGCTTGCCCTCTTCTGTTCCCCCTCTGGTGCTGGATGGTCAATTCAATAAATTTGATAAGGAAAGTGTGTGGTTACGCTTCTTGAGTACATAAGTAAGTGGAGGAAGAAGCTTATTTGGTTGATGGTATAATGCAATAAATGGTAATGAAAGTGAGCGGTTATGCTGCTTGATAAGTATATAAGCAAGCGGAGGAAGCTGCTTATTTGGTTGATGGTATAATGCAATAAATGGTAATGAAAGTGAGTGGTTACTCTGCTTGAGTACATAAGTAAGTGGAGGAAGCTGCTTATTTGGTTGATGGTATAATGCAATAAATGGTAATGAAAGTGAGCGGTTACACTGCTTGATAAGTACCGATAACTGGTAATGGAAGTGAGTGGGTACACTGCTTGATAAGTACCGATAAATGGTAATGGAAGTGAGTGGGTACGCTGTTTCATAAGTAAGTGAGTGGAGGTAGGGACGCTGCTTACTGATCAGGATGAGCAGGTTTATGCAGCCCTGTCCTAAGATCATTTTACATGGATGTTATTTCACCTGTATCATGTTTGGTTGAAATGAATGAATATTGATTAACAGTTATGTTTATGGAAATTTAATAAAGGTCGTCAAATGTCATTCGGTGTAATGTGTTTTTTGAAGGGGACATGGGCAAATGAGTTTTGGAACAGACCATTTTGTCCAGGGACATCTACAAGGTGGGGGGGGGGTTAGAGTAGTAGGATTTGGGAGGATAGGGTAAAATAGGAATGGATGAGGTTTGGGAGGAAGTGAGGTAGGGGTAGGAAGGGGCTTAAAAGATGTTAGGCAAGTGTAACTGGAATAGGAGTCACATTTTGGCATGAATTTGCTACCCACTTTCCCTCCCTCTTTTATTAGTGGGGATATGGTTATGTTTAGTTTGGACAGGGCAGAGAAGATGGGCAGGCTTGCCCTCTTCTGTTCCCCCTCTGGTGCTGGATGGTCAATTCAATAAATTTGATAAGGAAAGTGTGTGGTTACGCTTCTTCAGTACATAAGTAAGTGGAGAAAGAAGCTTATTTGGTTGATGGTATAATGCAATAAATTGTAATGAAAGTGAGTAGTTATGCTGCTTGATAAGTATATAAGCAAGCGGAGGAAGCTACTTATTTGGTTGATGGTATAATGTAATAAATGGTAATGAAAGTGAGCAGTTACGCTGCTTGATAAGTATCAATAACTGGTAATGGAAGTGAGTGGGTACGCTGTTTCATAAGTAAGTGAGTGGAGGTAGGGACGCTGCTTACTGATCAGGATGAGCAGGTTTATGCAGCCCTGTCCTAAGATCATTTTACATGGATGTTATTTCACCTGTATCATGTTTGGTTGAAATGAATGAATATTGATTAACAGTTATGTTTATGGAAATTTAATAAAGGTCGTCAAATGTCATTCGGTGTAATGTGTTTTTTGAAGGGGACATGGGCAAATGAGTTTTGGAACAGACCATTTTGTCCAGGGACATCTTCAAGGTGGGGGGGGGGTTAGAGTAGTAGGATTTGGGAGGATAGGGTAAAATAGGAATGGATGAGGTTTGGGAGGAAGTGAGGTAGGGGTAGGAAGGGGCTTAAAAGATGTTAGGCAAGTGTAACTGGAATAGGAGTCACATTTTGGCATGAATTTGCTACCCACTTTCCCTCCCTCTTTTATTAGTGGGGATATGGTTATGTTTAGTTTGGACAGGGCAGAGAAGATGGGCAGGCTTGCCCTCTTCTGTTCCCCCTCTGGTGCTGGATGGTCAATTCAATAAATTTGATAAGGAAAGTGTGTGGTTACGCTTCTTCAGTACATAAGTAAGTGGAGAAAGAAGCTTATTTGGTTGATGGTATAATGCAATAAATTGTAATGAAAGTGAGTAGTTATGCTGCTTGATAAGTATATAAGCAAGCGGAGGAAGCTACTTATTTGGTTGATGGTATAATGTAATAAATGGTAATGAAAGTGAGCAGTTACGCTGCTTGATAAGTATCAATAACTGGTAATGGAAGTGAGTGGGTACGCTGCTTCATAAGTAAGTGAGTGGAGGTATGGACGCTGCTTACTGATCAGGATGAGCAGGTTTACGCAGTCCTGTCCTAAGATAATTTTACATGGATGGTATTTCACCCGTATCATGTTTGGTTGAAATGAATGAATATTGATTAACATTTATGTTTACAGAAATTTAATAAAGGTCGTCAAATGTCATTCAGTGTAATGTGTTTTGTGAAGGGGACTTGGACAAAATATATTGGGCCTGAAGGTCCCCATGCTGAGGAGAACAATGTGCATCAGTCAAATTCAGCACTGAGTAGACCAAAGACTTTTAAAGGACTAATGGCTTGCATACCAGAATGTCTATAAGTAACTTTCCAAAAGTTTCTCAATAACCTTCAAAGAGGTTTGAGATACTGACACTTAGATAATGCATGTGCAGTTATTTCACTGCCATAGTTGAGCGTGGCACATATACTTGTTTTCCATTTGGGCAATGTCCAAGTTTTTCTCAAGTCAGGAAATATAATGCATATAAATAACATATTTTTCTGAGTCGCCATTAAATCAGATTTAAAATATTATATATTTCACCTAACAAAACATTTTTTTTTTCACTTAAAAATGGCAAGACCAAATCTCAAGAGGCAGAGTGCTACAATCAAATACAGTATTTAAATAAAGTAAAATTCCTAGGCTATCACAGAGGAATGTAATCTCTATCCTTTGTGAATACAGTATTTAAATAAAGTAAAATTCCTAGGCTATCACAGATTAATGTAATCTCTTTCCTTTGTGCAACAAAACCCTTAAGGCAGAGGAAGCTGCTTATTTGCTGACATTTGATCTTTTGTACATGGCATTACTTGTAGGGTATCATATGTATTTCACTATCATTCAAGCATGTTGCATTACACTCATTTTCCATTAGGTGAACGTCTATAATTTCTGCTCAAAATGAAAAAAAGTAACAAATATCCAAATTACGTCTTTTTTATTACAAAATGCATAAGAAGTATAGTTGTGCAAGAACTTATCATAAAAGATGATGTTTGATCAGAACATGATTAGAGTATTGCTTACACCTGGGATCATCTTACCAAGGTTAACATACTTCATGCCAGCATACCAAAGCCTGGGTACTTTCCTCCTGTGACCTACATTTGACATATATCCCAAGCACAAGAGAGCTAAGTGGTACTAAGGAACATATAGGTACAAAATCCTCATGACTTTATTGTTCCAGAAGCAAAACTGAGGCACAAAAAAGAAAGAAGCACATGACAGCAAAGAAAGGAAAAAATGTATAACAGGTCCACCTTAGCCAGATGAAAAAGAAAAGTATAAAGGAATAAAAGAACGGGAGAAGGAGAGAGTGCTCCAATACTGCAACAGTGATCTGATTGGATATCTACTTTATGTTCTTGCACAATGATACTGTGTCCTCCAATCATATGGCAAGATTCCCAAAGATGTTGAAAATATATAAGAGGACAGATGAATGGAACTGGATTCTAGCATGCCTTGAGGAACTTATCTAGCAAACCCAGTTCTGGCCCACTAAAAACAAACTAATAGTGTTTTGTAAAGATGTGACTGGAAGACCAAGTGGCTGCTTCCAGGATGAATTATTTAGTCTAGATTCTTGAAAAATTCACAAAGAGAAGCCACAGCCCTGGAAGAGTGAGCTTAGACCTAGCATGGGAGGGATTTTGCATGAAAAGAATAAGAAAAAGAAAGAGCCAAATAAATCTACCTAGAGATGTTCTGTTTTGAAACAGGAAAACCAATATTTTTGTCCTGGAAAGAAAAAAAAAATAGTTGATCTCACTTTCTAACCGTCTTAGTCTAGACAAGACTGTAGTTTTCTACAAACATCTAATGTATGCAAAATTCTTTCACTCTTATTTTGAGGGTTGTGGAAGAAGGTAGGAAAAGTAATTTACTGGTTTACAGGCATTTTATTAACAACCTTAGGCATAAAAAAGGATTAGTCATCAGGGATTCCATGTCCTTGTGTAGGATGTGAAAAGGAGGAGAAGCCATGACAGCATGTATTGACACTCTTTTTGCTGAAGAAAAGGCTACCAGCAAAACAGTCTTCCAGGTATAAAATTTATACACTGAAGAAGATGTTTGTGCAAAAAGAGAGAGTATCAACATTTCCAAGATATAATCCAGGTCCAAGGAGGAGGAACAGATTTTCTTGGTGGCCAGCTATAAATGATGTCTTTTAAATATGTTAGACCTAAAGTATGCAGATAAATATGGATACAAAGACAAGCAGGTGGAGATGGCTGACAGATGTGGTTTAATGGAAGACTATGACAGACTTGAATTGAACAGCTCACACAAATATGATAGAACAGCAGAATATCTATAAGGCAAGTCCTTTTTTTTTTATTTTGGCACGAAACAGAAAATCTCTTCCATTTGCAAACATATGCTGGGGAATTCAATAAAGCCTACACGGAGTGATTTGCCATGTAGGCATAGTGGCATGGCCCCAACATGGAACATGGCCGCTGAACGATCCAATAAACAAGGAGGAGGGGAGTGCACAAGCATGCGGACATGGAAGTGTGCCATGGAATGCAAATAATCTCATAAACCGGTGAAATACATGCAAATGAGGTTGATTTGTCATCCAGTAAGCAGAAAGGCAGCCGTGTAGGTGTTGTGTTGGTGTTAGAAATGTACGTGTCCTAGACAATAGTGGCCTCCCTCTCAGCAGCTGCTAATGTCACCCACCCCAACAGCAGTGGCAGACACTCTCCAAACACATAAGCTCTGTGGTGCATGCGATAACTACGTAGTACTACAGTATATACAACTAGATAGGTAGTGTGTCTAATCCCAGCAATGGCATCTCATTAAGTATGTGTGTGTAAGTATATCCCCTTGCAGCAGAGTGTCTGTCTTGCCTATGTGTGTGCAATGCCAATAAATTTTAAGACCTGTGCCTACTTGTTAACCTTCCCATTGGCTTGCTTCATAGGGCATGCTGATGTCATCCACCTTAGAAGCACAGTTAGACACTCTCCAAACACATTAGCTCTGTAGCACATGCAATAAGTACATAGCACTATAGTATATATATATATACTAGATAGGTCAGGACTCTAATCCCATTAACAGCAACTCAGTGAGCATGAGTTTGTGTGTGTGTGTGCGTGTGTGTGTGTGTGTGTGTGTGTGTGTGTGTGTGTGTGTGTGTGTGTGTGTGTGTGTGTGTGTGTGTGTGTGCGTGATGGTTATACCATTTTAAGGGCCTGTGCAAACTTGTTAAACCCCCCCCCAGTGGCAACCCATTCAGGGCCGTGTTCCTATTATGTGAATGAACTTTTCAAAGTTCGAATGTCATATGTTCAACACCATATGATCAAACTTTGAAAAGTTCGAAGGTTAAATGTAATGGTGATGTATGGTGCAGAATGGGAGAATTTCCCTTTTCTGCACTGAAGTGTGATCTCGGAGTTGGTATATTTAAGTAGGGGGGTGTAGGGGGCACAGCCCCCCAGGTGGGGGGTGTAGGGGGTGCAGACCTCCACATGGGTTGTTGTTTTGTTATATATTCGAAGTTTCAAACTTTGATCATATGTTGTCGAACATATGGGATTCGATGTTTTGAAACTTCGAATATATAATATAGACCCTTCAGGGCCTACTGATGTCATCCACCTTAGAAGCACAGTTAGACACTCTTCAGACACATCAGCTCTGTGGTTCATGTGATAAGTACGTAGCACTATAGTATATACAGCTGGATAGGTAGGGGCTCTAATCACAGCAACAGCAACTCAGTGCATGTGTGTAAGTATATCTCCTGCAGCAGTGTGGCTGTGTGTATGTGATGGTTATGTCATTTTAAGGGCCTGTACAAACCTCTTAACCCCCACATTGGCAACCCATTCAGGGCCTACTGATGTTATCCACCTTAGAAAGACAGTTAGACACACTCTCAAGACAACAGCTCCATGGCACATGCAATATGTACATAGTACTATAGTGTAGATAGGTAGGGGTTATAATCCCAATACTGGCAGCCATGTGAGTGTATGCATGTGTGTATATATATCCTCATGCAACAGTGTGGCTGTTTTGCCTGTGTATGTGTGTACAACAGTTGTACCATTTTAAGGGCCAGTGCAAACATGTTAATTCCCCCAGTAGCAACCTTTACAGCGTGGATCTGTGTGTAACTGGATCTTTTTTCTTCTGGTCTCCACTGAAGATGGGCTTCTGGCCCAGCTGGACTAACCCCATTAACAAATGTCAATACATACATAATTAATTAATAAAATAAAAAGTATATGACATATTGCTATCACATGTAAAAAGATGAATGTCTGTGTATTCAAATTGTGCACTGACTACACACAGGGCCATGACTCTAACCATTCAGCTACAAGGATATGTTAGAAGCTGCTATACATTTCTATATATCTTTCCACTACATTTAAGCACCGTTAAGCACTGTTCCATGCCACACAAACCCTCTTAGCTATGTTTAAACATGACCTTTGAGGTTAAAATTAAAAGTATCCAGTTTATATTTTGTGATGCCTGGTACGTGTACATAGCTAAGCACCACACCGTGCAAACATACACACACAAATAGGAAATAACACATTTTACTTTCATATTTCAGTGTCATCTGGAACTTTAACAGTGCAGGAGGTGTGCAACTCACCTCTGGACACTGTAACACACCCCCTACACTGATTCTGTAACTATGTTACATGGCTCTCTCTCAGTATCGTACCTTCATTAATATGCAAGGCATGCTGCCGAGGGGGAGTCATAGACATGGCCACAGTACACTCTGTCTAGGCTTCCTACTATTCCTACATAGAGTTTATTAAATCCCCACCATGATTTCCTTGTAGCAAGTTTTCTATCCTACTGTAGTACATTCAGCATGTCCTCAAAAAATAGATACTTGAATGGTATCACACTCCAATCATCCAACCTGTTAGGTTTACAGTTTGCAGGATCAGGTGAATGAAAGATCTGTTCTGATTTTTAAGCAAGTCCATCTTGAGGAGTAAGTTGTAATTATTATCCTTGGCTAGATGAAGAAGAAAGGAGAAACAATATTGTCTGAGCCAAAATAAAGTCACCAACAGCATCTTTGTGTTGTCTTTCTTCATTTTGAGAAGGACTTTTGGAGTCAGGGAAAAAGGAGGAAAGGCATAAAGGATTTTCCCTTTCCAAGAAATTGACATGATGTCCATTCTCTAAGACCCTTGGTATGAAACTCTGCAACAAAACAGTCTGAGCTGCCGGTTCAGAGTGGAGTCAAATATATTTATGTGGAGAGCTCCCTACTGATGCATAATCTGTAAGATGACCTCTCTGTTCAATAGGCATCCTCTAATCCATTACTGATGGATATAATGCACATAAGTAATGCTCAGTCTAGGGATCTAAACCTCTTACACAACATCAACAGAACATTTTGGAAGGGCAGGTATGTTTCACAGAGGATATCACTGCTATAGAACAGACTCCACATCCACATAAAACAATGTTCAACTCTGTCCATTTTCAAGTGCAACTTAGATCTATGGATGGGAAACAGAAAATGTACCCAAGGACTGCCCCCTGCACTACAAATGGACAGATGCAGCTCCTAAATGCTTTATCCCATTGATTGGGTCCCCTCAAATTATCTATGATATGATCTCAGTTATTCTCAGTAGAAGTAATAAATAATTATCAACCATAGGATGGGTAAGGCTAATCTATAGCCAAATGGAATAGGTTATATTAGCACAAAAGGGAAATTGGCTAAGCTTAAAATGGCCTGTAAGGGCAGCTAACTTTGAACTTATTTATGGTTATCTATCACACAGGCTATCATGGTAAGTCTGCAGAGAGGGTCAGATTTTGTCCCTCCCTATTTGTTGATGTGTCACATAACAGTGGTATTTTCTGTGAGGATTCAGAGGATTCCAAAAAGGGATGCATAGCCTGAAAAGCCAGGATCAAGGCTTTCAGTTCCTTGATATATATGCAGTTGTTCCTGTTCTACTGTGATCAAACATCTTGGACCTTTCTGTTCACAGAACATACTCCCCATGCCAGATCTAAAGCATCTGTGGAAACTTCTTGGCTAGGCAAAGGTACCAGAAAGGGTACTACAGGACTGACTCATAGCTCATCCACCAAAGGAGTTTTATCATGAATGGTAAGAGAGAACTTGGGAAGTTCAAGGGGTGGCAGTGCTATGCCCAAATGGATATAAGACACAATGACTCTTCTCATGTGGAGTCTGGTAAAAATAATTATTTGAATGGTTGAAGCCATGTACCCCAGGACTTTAAGGATCCCTCTTGCTGGGATCATTTCTACATGAAGGAGAGAAGGGAAATAAGAGATTAGACATTGCATTTTGCCTAAAGGAGGGGATGACATCAAAGAGAATGTGTTCAAATGGTAACATAGAAAAACAGATCTTGAGAAGGAGGAAAGGCAGATTTTTCAAGTTCAGGGTGAAACCCCGACTTAGAAAAAAGTTCATAGTGAATTAAAGGTCTTGAAGAAGAGTTTCTCTTGAAGGGGCCTGGAGAAGAAGATTGTCCAGATAAGCATAAATATGCATACCCTGGAGCCCACAGAATGCTGTCAGGAGCTAAACATTTGGCAAATACCCTTTGAGCTGTACAAAGAGTAAAGGGTGAAAGAGGTAATTGAAAATGAAATTATAAGACACAAAACCTTGACATTTTTCTGTGCTCTTAAGAATGGGGATATGAAGGTAAGCATCCTTGAGATCCAAGGTAAGCAGGAAAGCCTAAGGAAGAATCAAAGGAAGAAATGTTTGCAGAGAAAGTATCCTGAATATTGATACAGATAAAAAGATTTTGAGGACTGATCAATTCAGAATGGGCGTTGAGGGACCTTCCTTTTTCAGAACCAGACAGAGTCTTTAATAAAATCATTTTCTTTGCTGGAACAGAGGAACTACCACTATAATTCCCTGATGAAACAGATCCTGCAGAGTAGAAAAAAATTGGTGTTCTTGATTTGGGGCACTATAGGGATACATGAATGGTTTAGAGGGAAAAGTCAAGTTAATTTGTAGCCCATTTGATAGTGCTGAGGTCCTATTCATCTGAAGTTATAAATCTCAACACAGGAAGGGCATGAGAACGCCACCTTGACAGAGGAAGAAGGGATAATCCAAACTGGCTGCCTTGCCAAACAAGGAATATTAAGTCCCATAAAGTCTGATGCATTTATCCCATGAAACTTCTCTTCAGTGAACTTTTTAGTTTTCTGCTGTCATTTCTGTTTCTTTTGAAATTTTGGGGACAGAAGAGAGAAACATCTGCTTGAAATCTTGCATAAACTTTCCTCTCCCCTGCAGGTTTTTAAAAATTTCAAACTGCAACACCAAAGAAGTTTGCCTATCCAGGGGAGTATCTAACTGTATAGATTTGACATGTTCTGGTAGAAATTGCAACCTCAACCCAGTAGCAAAAGTTCTAAATGATACATCTGCAACATCCTAACTGCATTTAATAGAGTACCCGGCTACTTGAGTAGCTGAGTTAAGCAGAGATAGCATGGAAGATTTATTATCTTTCTCAAAGATGTCTGAAACTAACTTTTACATATCGCCCAGAATAAGTAAATGATTCTTAATCATGGGGTTTGGTAGCTGATGGCACATAAAAATGTAACAGGTATACAATTTCTTTCTATACCTGTCAATGGCCCTACTGTCTCTGTCATTATTAGGGCATTAGTAAATGGGAG
Organism: Protopterus annectens; assembly: GCF_019279795.1. Taxonomy (NCBI): domain Eukaryota; kingdom Metazoa; phylum Chordata; order Ceratodontiformes; family Protopteridae; genus Protopterus; species Protopterus annectens. The sequence goes on from NC_056741.1 coordinate 374,659,887, forward strand.
AAGTTTAGCCGTTTTATCCAAATCTACATAAACTATTTCTGGTTCAGAGGAAGGATTTCTTTTTTGTACATGAACTTGTGACTATCAGGAACTTTTTTTGGGGGGGGGGGGCTGGAGATTGTGATTCTGGGTTCAATCCAGCTGTAGTAAAGGTGTCATGCAGAAGGTTTGGGAATTCCCATGTGTAAAAGATTGATATCTCCTTTTTCACAACAGACACTTGTTTTCCATCCCACTAAAAATACTAAATCATTTTCCAAATTGTGTCTCCAGAAGAAAGCTCTTCAAGTCAGGATTCATGAGACATTGTATCCTCATCCTCCAATGCAAAACTGATAGGGGAGTAGCTCTGTGAAGAACAAGCCAGGGACTCCACCACTGACTCAGAGTCCTCTTCTTCAGAAAAAGATTCTCTAGTCCTCTTATGAGGGGGATAAGAAGTCAGGGAAGAAAGGAACTGTGGAGGTTTTAAAAACATAATACTCTTAAATAGTCCTTGAGAAAAATCATACCACTCTTTTTGAGGGGTCCTATGGGTAGAATATGCTGAAGGAGAAGAGTTACTAATTTTGTGTTTCTTCTTCTTGAGGGCATCCACAGAAAAGTATCAGACAGGATCCAACGTCTGACATACATATATATAAGGGTACTGGGAACTTCCTTTTGGACTAAGATTTGAGGGCTGTCCTCAGATTCCACAGAGATGATTAGCCATTGTTCTCCCCTTCTTGACCTTATCAGCCATCTGATTAATCATGACAGACATTCTTACATGCTGTGTCTTATCATTCTTCAACAGATTTGTGACAGTATTTGCCGTAACTAACACCAGTTAGTCTGAGGGTTTTCAAGCACAAGAGCAAAGATGTCCAGGTCCAGTCAGACAAGAGACTGATCGGGCAGTAGTTCCTGGGATCCAAAGTGGATCCTCCCTTGTGGAGTGGGATAGTTGTAGCTGTGCGCCACTCAGTGGGCATGAAGACTGAGGTGAGGCTATGATTAAACATAACACTTAGGTGAGGTGTCAGTTCATTTTGTAGTTCATGTAGTACACAGCCCAGGATGTGTCTGGTCCCATGGATGCTGTATTTTTTACTTTCAGCAACAATTTCCCTTATATGTTTAACATTTGTTAAGTTTTTTGATTTCACAGCTAATCTATGCATGCTTTTTGAGTTAACAGAGTAAGACTGTAATTTTATTCTTTCTAAATTTATTGCCACTTTGTAATTAAGAATTTCCACGTAATCAAGGTTTAATTGTTTCAGTTCTGTATTTGTGTTTATGTCTTTATTATTTAGATTTCTTTTTAGTTCATCAGTTTTTGATTGTATTCTCAATAGCATACTATCCCATTCCTTTCATTTGTTTAGGTGCCAGGTTTTGATTTTACCAAAAATGTAAGATTTCAGCGTATCCCAGACAATAACTTTACAAGTACTATGATTGTCATTTATGTCTAGAAATATTTTGATTTCTTTCAGTAACCATTCCTTAAACCCGATTATCTTAACAATGTACTCCAAAAACAAATGGTTCTGCCAGCAATTTCACTTAAAAACACTTGAAACTTGAAAACTTTAATAAAATATACGATGATAAGATAAAATAAAATAAACACACTGGCTCATAAACCGGATAAGCACTTTCGGTATAATACCTTTTTCAAATCCTAAATGTTTGTCAGTGAAACGTCCTCTTAAATACCTTAATTTCCTAGTGTTCACTCACTTAGATGTATTTAGTAACCATAGCAGCATACACACCCTTTAAATTAATCTTAACAGTGTATGCTGGTATTCTTTGCCAATATACATGACTAGATTTCATGTGGATTTCAAAGAAAATAGCGTTGTGGTTGGACATTGGACAGGAGCTAATGAAAACTTCCTGAATTTTTGAGAATAAATAATCTGTAACCAATACCTTATCGATGGTAGTCTTGTACCGAATCTGTGTGAGTAATGTGTGTATTTTAGGGATTCAGGTTCTATTTTTTCATAAATATCTCATATTTGAATTATTGATAAAGTTGTTCAATCAAGATGTTCAATCTTTTAGCAGGTGCAGATATCTTAAACTTATCACATTTATTAGTGTCACTTCTGGGGAGAATACAGTTAAAATCACCTGCATATATTATTTCTCCTTTAGATTTGATTGCAAGTAAGTCAAGATATTTATTCACTGTTGCAGCACTGACACCGGGTATCCAATAAGTATTGGCTAATGTGATTAGTTTTTTATTTATTTCTAGAATAATTAAGCAGAACATGCCATTTTTGTCTGAATAAGTGTCAATTATTTTAGGTACTGGTAGTGTTTTCCTCCATAATATCATGGTGCCTCTTCTTTTGGTACGAAAATGAGATTCTGCAAGTATAGAGTGGCCATTAAAAGACATCCTATTCAAATCTTCTTCTATTATATGAGTTTCCTGCAAGAATGCAATATCTACTTTCTTAGTTTTCAAATATTTGGTTAAGCTTCCTCGCTTTATAGGATTGCTGACTCCAGTTACATTTAAGGACAAACATTTATAGGAAAACATTCCTATAGATTGTGTTAGATAGTAAAGATTCTGTTATGAACATAACATGAACTGTAAAACATTTAAAACTATTTACAAGTCTAAACATGGAATATTTAATTCCTGGTTTAATGAGAAGTTCCTCAAAACCACCTTTATTAAGCTTCTATCATGGCTGCTGAGCTGTATCTGACAGAGAAGATTCAGAGACCATCCTCAAGCTCCTTTAATCTCCAGTTTTCTTTATCTTTCTTTGCTAACATGAAAAAACAAGTTTCAGTAAAAAAAAAAACAGAAAGGTTCCCAATGAAGATTCATATCAGCCCACACACAATGGAAAATGGCTTTGGGTGTATTGCTGACAGACCAAAGTGAAGATGTAATCTCACTATTTGGGTAAGCAGCAAGAAGGCTCTGAAGATTTGTATGCTGTACATCTATTATGTGCCACATAGCACTCACTCGGACATATGGCATAAAAGGAAGGTGCCAAAGCTTTGGTATGCTGGTCAGTCTTATATGTAAAGCCATGGAAAGAATTATCATGGAAATGATCAATAGTGATATAGTAAACCTTCAGACACTGGACCCAACCCAGTTTGGTTTTGTCAAGGGCAGGACATGCCTCCACAACCTGCTGGACTTCTTTGAGAAGGTCAACAAAGTAATGGATGAGGGCAAAATGGTTTACACTGCCTACCTTGACCTGGCCAAGGCATTTGACACAATACTGCATTTGGACATTGTTGACAAACTCAAGAGGTTAGGTACAAACCTGTATGTCACCCAGTAGATAGCCAACTGGCTCAGAAACAAGACCCAAGAAGTTAGAATTGGGGAGTCTACCTATACAAAGAGGCTAATCACAAGTGGAGTCTTCAGGGATCAGTCCTTGGGCTGCTTCTTTTTATAATTTACTTCTATGAAGTCAAGGCCAATGTCAATGGTCTCTGACAGTCTAAATTTGCAGACAATTGCAAATTAGGAGCTGTCATTGAATCCCACACTGACACAAATGTTCTCCAGGAAGGGCTGACACAGACAAGCAGCTGGTGTTAGAGCCATGGACTAAAACTAAATACCAATAAATGAATAATAGCATCTTTCAGGAAGTCATCCACCCCTGTTAACTATCATATTGACAACATACCTCTTAGAGATGACCCAGCAGTCAGGAACTTAGGGACACTCATAGACAGTTATCTAGCCTTTGATCATCATGTGTCTACAGTAGTGAGGAAATCATTCTATGTTGCACAACTTATAAAATAAGGTATGGAATCTAGGTCCAAGGAAGTCATTGTCCCACTGTATCTGGTACTCATCAGACCTATCATTGAGTACAGTGCCCCTTTGGTATGTACCTAACCAGGTATATCCAACAATGGGAATGTCCATAGAGGTTCCTCACTAAAAACATACAGGGCATAAGTAAAGTGGCCTATGCGGACCACCTCAAGACCCTATGTATTCTGTCTCCTGCAGGCATTTGAGGGGGATCTATGCTTGGCATACATGGCATTACCAGACACAACTCTGATGGACCTCCTGCATATCCACAAAATGAACAGCGCCAGAATTACCCATCCTAAAGACTTAAAATTTGCCTGTGATATAAATAGGACATGCTGGAGGTATGTATCCCAGAGACTACCCTGTCTCTGGAATAGGCTCCCCATCCACATGAAGCAGATTTCCTCCCTAAACCAATTCATGTGCAACGTGGCCAATTGGATGGAGAACAGGAACTTTATCCCTGGTTTGGCACCTATGTCTCTAATGGACACAGGCAGCCTGTAAATGTTTCATCTCCCAGACCCCTGCTTGTAAATGTTTCATCTCCCAAACCCCTGCTTACAATTATTAAGGGTATCAGAACGTGTCAGAGGTTTGGGATGCATGGTTAGGCTAAAAAGGCTCTTGTGGTCATTAGCCCAGTAAACACCTATGAACTTAGGGTGAGTGTAACATTCTGATAGGGGGATATCTTGTCTTCACACCTGCTTGTGTTTTTTTATGTACAGGATATCAAAGTACCACCAGGGCCTGGAGAATGTTCTGTTTGAGTACATGAGTTTAGGCTCAAGATCAGATTTACTTACATATGAAATCAAAGCACTAATGCAAGCAAAATATCCTAAGAAGTAAGAGAACTGAACATACAAAATAAAGAAAATAAATTAATAAAACTAAATCTAGAAGAATGCATTACAATAAAACAAAACTAAATATGTGGTAAAACATACCATAGACCAGTAATAAATATAAGCCATCACTTTATTCTAGGAAATGTAAAAAAAACAGGTTTTTAGTGAGAGCATAAAGCTAATCACCAATGTTGACATCCTGAATCACCTTGGTAGCAATTCCAGAAGTGTGGCACTTGAAACCCAAAGGCAGAAATGCCAGAAAACTTGAAGAGCACCTCAGAAAGTGCTACCAGCCCATTGGTTGTGGAGAAAAAGGAGATGACAGGGTGATAATATGTACATCTTACTGTTTGCAAATTATGTTGTCTTTTTAGCCTTAAGTTACACTGGACTGATATCTACTGAGTAAGAAGTGGATGGGATGAAAATCAGCACCTCTGAATCAAAGATTGTTGTTCTTTCCTGAAAATGTGTGGATTCCTCTCTCCATTTGAGTGGGCAGCATCCACTTTAGGTGGAAGGCCTTTAAGTATCTAGTGGGCATGCTTTTGAATGAGGTTAGAAGGGATTGTGAGGCTGACCAGTGAATGGGTGCAGCAGTGGCATTATGGCAGGTATTGGTCTGGACTGTGATATATAAGTAAGACCGAAGTTGTAAGACAAAGATATCAATATACTAGTTGGTATATGTCCTCCATCCTGACTTATGGTCATGAGCTTTTGGTAGAGACAGAACTCCATGGACGTAGGCAAAAGAAATGGACTTAGACAGCAGAAATGAGGCTCATTCACACTGTAATTTGGCTCACTTTCTATGACAGAATAATTAGTAACTTGGAGTATCTCAGATTACAACCACTGCCCCTCCTTGTTGTGATAAGTCAATTGAGTGTATTTTGGCATCTTGGGAGAATAAATATTTCCTACAAATGGTCTACTAGACACACACACTTGGACAATACACTGGAACAGACATAAGATGTATTGCAAGGATTATATCTCTCAGTTTGCCATAGACTGCTTGGGATCCCTCAGTATGCTCTCTGGAGACTGTTGACAGGAAAAGGAAAGTCTTATCTACCTTAATTAGCTTGATACCACTGCTATCCTTTCAAGGATATGCAGTTTAAAATGATGATGATGAGGAGGAGGATGATGATGATGATGATGTGTAACTCTGTGGCATTACTGCCTTTGGAGGATGAGTTAGCCAGATAAACATATTGTTTATAAACACATTGTCAGGTTGGGGATATGGATTTGGTATGGTGTGAGCTTGAGTGAGGAGGATGAAACCTGTTAATATCAGTAGTAGACCTATCTCCAAAAGTAGACCATAACGTTTCTTAAAATCCCCAGCAGTAGCTATTGAAGATGGAAGAGGCAACAAGGCAGTACCAGGCAGTGTTATGTCCATTGTGTGTTATCTATGAGACAAAGCAGGCAGGAATGTAAAGCAATCACTCAGATAGGTGATCTAGTCTACAAGACACTAGAGCTCACAGGTGGCAAACAAGTGGAAAATAGGAAATAACCTGTTTGGTGAAAGAATGTGGGCAGATGTAATTCTTAAGAAACCAAGTTCTGTGCAGGTACAATCACCAGGTACTCAGTCTTCTTATAAAATCCAAGAACCAACAATATAAGAAAGCACTCCTTCTCCCGGAAATAATAAAGAACCATTGTTATATCAGACCATGAAATACTTTCTACTTACACCCAATTGGTCAATCACAAACAACAATTTAACCCTGGTGGAAACAAGCCCCCTAACCTTTTAATCCACTTGTTTTTCTTTTTGACCCAGTAGGTTATGCCATCCAACTTTGTTATTTCTTTTATACCCAATTTTATCAATAACTGTAAAATAAAATTTAGAAGTACTATGTTACAGAGTGTGTTTATATAAAGCATTAGTAGTTTTTTTTGCATCTTTATCAGACAATGCATACACTTCCCTTTTCTTACTAATTTGTATCCTCTGTCCTTCAAATAAAGTCTTAATGCATTATTTTACTATTTCCAATATTTTCTCTTGTGTATTATATATTTACCTAATGAATCATTCAATTCTCTCATAACACTATTATTCCCTTAAATATTTTACTTAAATATGGTGCAATTTCTTCTTTTTTTCTTGCAAAAAATATCTTTGCTTATACATTTTTTCTTATTCATCTCATATAACTCCTGTTCATTCATAATAAAATTGTTATCGCGCCTGTCTAAATAGTCAATAACATTGTTATTTAGCTCCTTATACTTTATCATATCCATATTTGTCTTTTGTTTTTCCCATATCACATAACATTGTTATATTTATGTTTAAAAATTAGCCACCACTCTCACCAATCCCTATAACATTCTTTCATCCCCACATGATCTTGCCACAATTTCATCTTGTCCTGTTTTCCTGTATCATCCCATTCACCTCATTTATTCTTTTTAAACCCATCCCTGTTTTTATACATTCAGAATTTCCTTTTATCTCAACCCAAATTTCCCTATGATCTGAAAATCATCATCAAACCATCTTCCACTATTAATAATCATTTTGATACAAAAAATAAATATCTACTTCCATTCCATTCTCCTTTTTCCTCTTTTATAGGTCCATGTCCTTTTATTCCAGATTCTTAACTGCCTGCATTGTATAATGTCCCATGCTAACTTAACATCATGTGCTTTGTTTTTCTGCTGTCTAAAACTGAATTAAAACTCCATGATACAATAATCTCTCTCTTTCTTCATTACATATGCATAAATAGTGATAATTCTAATAATTTGATCCCTTTATCCTACATCAACATCTGTGGTTCTACCTGTTGCAACAAAGGTAACATCTAATACTTTTAATGTGTCTCTATATAAGATAAGAATGCCTGAAAAAATCTCCTTCCCAAAATTCCAAATAACATTTTTTCCCACCATACTTCTGTTTGAGATCTTTCTGCTTGTGATAAGAAACTGATGTCTTCTAAAATAATAATATCACTTTCCTGCTTTCTACACTACACCAGAATTTCAATTCTTCTCTCTAACGTTTTCAAACTATTAACATTAAGGGCTAAGGCTTTACAAGTATTTTTACCTTAATGTAACATATATTCATCCTTTCCTTTTTTTTCGCCTTTTTTAACTGCTTCTGCAGTCTTCCTTTTCCTCTCCTGTACTGTTTTACCAGTAGACTTTATTTCTTTTTTAACTATATTCCATTTAACATTTTTTATTTTTATTTTTATTTTATTTTACATTTGTTTACCGGGAAAGTCCGACTGGAACAAGGTCCATTTACAGTGGAGGCCCGGGGAGAAAAGCTCCATAACATAATGGTAGAAATACAACAAATGACAAAAATCTTTCTGTACAGAGGCATATATACAATCAGAGCTACATGACAACATCATCACTATCACTCAATCCTACTCTTCTTCCTCAGTTCTTTCCATATTTAAATCTTCTTTTATATTAACTTTTTTCTATCACTTGTTCTCTGTTCACAACATTTACTGTTTATTTTTGCATTTCCACTGTTTCTAATTCTTTTTCTATAACATTAACATTTTTACTTTGTTCTGTTACTATCTCTATCATGTCCAGTTCTACCTCACTTCCTTTTTCTTCACACTGTCCCCCAAAGGACCCATTCACCTCACAATTTCTTTCATGATGTCCTATTTCCCCACATGCAAAATATCTTCTTTTACTATAGTTCTTAATTAAATAATCAGTTTTTCCAGACAAAAAAAAAACATTTTTGGCTGTCCCCAATATTTTGTCATACCTTTGTCACCTCCAGCATTTATAATACTTGGAATATGTACAATACTTTCATTTACTAGCTTCAAGATCACATTGAAATCCCATGTCCCAGTTCATAAACCTCTATTATCATATACTTTGCATAAGCTCAATACATCTTTACATAACTTTAAGAAATATGCTTTTAAAGTCTCATTTTCTACTTCACTCCTGAACTGAATGTTAATTTTATTTTTAGTTTCCCTGTTAAAGGCCTTACATACATACAAGTTCCATGGTGAACAGTCTTTCTTTTTTTCATATTCTAGTAAGAATTTTTCATTATCTGACCAGTCTCAAAAATAATGTCAGAAAACATCTCAGTTACTATGTATTAATGCTCTTACCTTATTTGGTTTGATTCTTAATGTTGTAATTACTTTGTCCCATATCTTATAACCAACTAACTCCAAATCTTCCTTCTTCTTAATCTGCACCTTAAAAATATTTTTTTCTTTAAACTCGCTTCTTTCTCTGCTTTCTTACTTTCCTTTCCAGCTATAACCATCTCCGCATACAATTTTCTATTGATCGTATCTCTTCAATCTGCTGCATTTCTTCCATCTGAATCTTTTCCATCAGCCCTCCCATAACACATCTTTGCATTTCTCTGGTTCACTCATACTAATCATGCCCATCGATAAATCATCCCGCAACCCTCCCAAATGGAGGGTTGTAACAACACATTCTTGTGTTTTAACCTCTTCTTCGAAGAGCTTTAATTGAAACAACTCTTCCAAATCTACTATTGCCAATTGTACATCCTTCTCTGCCTCCTTAGGCTGCCCTTGAAAAGGCTTGACTGCCTTTTCTAATACCTTCACCAGGCCATCATCGCTTGAAAATATCTCCTCAATTTCCACTACTTTCATCACTGCATTAAGCACCTCTGCTGTTCGAATAACAGCACCAGAACTGATAACTTCATTCTCATACCCCTTTCCTCCATATGAACCAAACTATCTTCCTGCTTTTCCAAGCCACCTCCACACTCTGACCAGAAGCTGGAAGTGCCACGGTGAAATACATTCCCATATCTGAAAAGAGTAGGGGAAGTTCCCCAATGTCCTGGCCAAATCTCCCCAGTAGTTTAAACACTCCATAACTGAATATTTTGGTAATAAGAGACTCCGTTGTGAGAGATACTGGTATCCCTCTTAGCAGATGGGATAAGGGGAAGGTTACAGTTAGTTGCCTTTCAGGAGCCAGCATTCACCAGATCATGCAACCACTCAGGTCACTTACCTATAAGTTGATCTATCGTATACCTATAAGTATGACAGTCATAGTCCATCTTGGCATGAATGACCTGAGATGTATCTCCTTGGACTATATGAAGAGAGACATGATTGAGATCTCAGAATATGTGTCACAGGCAGGTATGAGCCTAGCATTCAGAAGCATTTTATGGTCCCTAACAATGATGCTACAATGCCAGCAGAAAATGATCAATTTTTACAGTTGGCTTAGCTACTGGTGTCATTCCAAAGGGGTCCAATTCTTGTCAGCTTGGGAGGGCATGGTTGATAGGTCACACTGCTTTGCTAGGGATGATCTTTGCCTGTTATCTCTAGGCTTTTGGATACTGGTCAAGACATTATCCACCCCTATAGCACCTTTTTTAAGCATTGCCAAACAAACAAACCTTCCAGCATAACAAAAGCTACTCACAGCGAGCTAAAGATGTTACTGTTCAATGGTAGGAGCCTCAACAAGAAGCTGCACTTCCTGGAAGCTCTCCTCACCCTAGAGAATGCTGATGTCTGTGCAGTTGCTGAAACATGGTTCAAAGGCATGAAAAACACTCCAGTGCATGGCTATAATGCTTTTTACACATTCTGACTACCCACTGAACATGAAAGAGCAAAAGGCAGAGATGTATCTATCTACATAAAGGATAAGCACACCTCAAGGCTGGTCAAACATGACATGCTTGAGCTACTCCATGCCCAACTAACCATAGTTAAAATCCATTACCATATTCTTGCTAGCTACAAGTCCCCCATTATCAATCAAAAATCCATACAGCATACATGAATTTGGTAGAATCACTCACCATTCAGCCAAATACCATACCCATTGATGATTTTAACTACCCCTCCATTAATTGGGAGGCATGCATGGCCACTAACATGCAGGTCCAAAGATTTCTTGACTTTTTAAATTCAAATGCTCTGTAGCAGCTTGTCTGCAGTCCCACTAGTGGAACAAATATCCTAGGTCTGGTACTCACAAATATGATGGAAGTGTGCTACACTCCCCCTAATCTTTTGTCCTCACTAATTACATCAGATCACAAAGCAGTCTCCCTTGAAATAAAGGTACAACTAACTCCCTCACCTATCCCAAAAAACTTCAATAACTTCTCTAAGGTGAATTATCCCCTGTTAATGACAGCATAGCTAGTTTTCAAACTCCTCCAAATCCAGAAAACACAGAAACCCATGCAGAGGCATACACAATCTCTGTATGACAATATAAGCAAATGCATAGAAACAGCAGTACCAGAATAAAATAAACCCAGATTAAACCACAAAAACAAGACACCCTGGTGGACCCCTGGTATTAATAGGTTGTATAACAAAACAAAGAAAATCATGTTGAGAAATAAGAGGGAATGTGCACAAGAGAGCAATAAGTCCCTCATTAGCCTAAGCAAGTGAATCAGGGAACTAGTCAAGTCTCTGAAAGCAGGCCTTGAGGTAAAAATAGCCACCAAAGCTAATGAAAACCATAAGGCAAGCTATGCAGGCATCCACCATATATAAAGGACCAGTCATAATGTCATAATGACTCAGCAGGCACGCTCCAAAGACTATATGGAGCAGATATAGGAAATTCCTGGTCTCCCCCATTCCCCCCAGACAGAATCGGTGTTGTACTCAGCCACTGAGAAGGCAATGACCACTTAACAGTTCCACTTCAGAATTAAACTGGTAACTCCATGATCACATTTATACATTAAGATGTCTTGTGATGCTTATCATGGGTCCAAAATGATAGTGAAAGTATCCCTAGCATGAAGACAAGGACCTATGATCTCAGTTTGTATGTATGAGTATAATATTTACATGTTTCACTAGCAATAGGATGAACAAGGATAACTAGGTCAGTGCTGCTTGAGTGTGATTTTACTATGTGTCATGATAGCAGTTCAGAAGCAATCAAGTATAGTTCCTCATTTATCTAATAGTGGTGCAAAAAGGCCCTTATCTGAATGATATAAACCTTGGTCACCATATTATGGGAGACCACATTAAGATGAGCAAGTCAAGAATCAGGATATCATTGATGAAGGTACTGAATTTTGATACAGGCATACAGAAGGAAGATGAGATGCCTAACAGTGGACCTCTATGCTCCAGTGAACGCACACAGTGAATTTCAGCAAAAGAATAGGAACATCCATTAAATGTAGGTGAGGTAACACAGCACAAAGGCATGACAGTTATATGTCCATTTGTGGGTGTGTGCCATAGCAGGAAATATAGAATAAGTGCATTCCAGTCATATTCCCAGCCATGGTGAGGGCTGTGACAGAGGACACAGCACAAGAACATGGCAGCTACATGTTCAGCAATGAAGTGAACACATTGTAGCCTATATGTAATGAGGCTAATGTAGGGTACTGAGAACAAAAAACCTTTGTGCATATGTGATGCCAAGGTTTTGTATATAGATAGTTATGGAGATACAGATGTTCAAAGCAATACAAGCTGTCAACAAAGTGATTCAGGACAGTGGCTACTCATAACATGCCTGTCACTGCAGCAAATATTGGACAGGGTGGGGAATGGATGACAGCATGACACTGTTATGGTACATTAGCACTAAATGAGCAGACAGACAATTGCACATATATATGAGTTAGCCAAGGGCAGTCAGGTGCATACATACTGATCAACATTTGTAATCCACAGGTGTACACATCTTCTCATGTGCCATGAGAGAGGCAATGGTTGGAAAAGTTCATCACCCAAGAGACAGAGGTGTTAATGCAGGCTTTATGAACATATGACATGCACATCCTGAACAAAGGCAAAACAGACAAGGCATTCGGGGACTAGGTGTGGCAGGGAGTGCTGCTGATTGTTTTATGGATGAAGCTGGGTTGAGCACAACTACCTTTGTTCCTTTAGTTGCTGCACCAGCTGAGAAAAGATAGGTACATTTCCATGGTCTACACTGAGGGGGACATATATTTGGAAAAAACACCTCTGCATATCTCTTTTTCAAGTTCATCTGGGTTGCAACTGCAATGATCAGCACCTCATGGTATTTATGCACCCATGTGGTATTAAAAGAGTATGTTATTTGTCATTATGTGTACTAAGTGTTAGGGAGAATGACGCATGTGTTTGAAAAAGACAGTGAAATCTATGAAGCACTGATATGGTATCCTAACCTGCAACCTCAAGGGTCTACAGGAAAGAGTAAAAGATTAGGAATAAGGGCAATTCAAAATGCTGGATCCTGGCTGCAGCTCCCTTTGCAAAACTTGACTAAAATAAAGTCCCCTTATCAGGGGAAAAAACAATCCAGTTAATGGTTGAAGCAGACCTTTATTTAATGATAGCTTGTCATTTTTGTCTGATTCCAAGCTGAGATTTGAGCAGCTTAAGTAGTATCATTTCAAGGGAGGTACCAGGTCTGCCTCATTAGAGATGGTTTTGAAGGAGGAAAAATTAAGCCATCGTTTATACAGGTAATGGAAAGGGGGCTGCACCAGGTGTCTCCATGTTACACTGAAGCTACGTTTTATATAATTTAACATTTTAACAGTGTTTGGTATCTCTCATCAAGAGTACATGAGAAAAGTGATAAACTACCACCTTAATACAACTTAAAGGAGGAAAACATAGAGAGTGAGAGTTAGGTGGGATAACTGTCACCTTCAGATCTTTTTGTTGAGATGGAAATGGCCATTAAGCAAACCTGAGACCTTTTGCCACCTTCCTTATATTTGAAAAGAACAGGTTTTACAATGAGTACAAAGGTAAAAACTTTTCCTATAACATTTAGAAACACTATTCCAGGTCATCCAGTTATAATACATAGTTTAAATTACTTTTAAAATGTTTTGAAACATAAAGTAGGTGATTCAGATAATTCAGTATTATATATATATATAAATCCGGCATACAATAACCCTAATAACTACTGTATAAAAAGTTAATGGAAATTTTGTGTATAATGTCCATGAGATGACAATTAAACAGGCATGGGAAGTATTGCAAAAACAGTCTATGAACCAGAACTATCGCCAAAGTCCATAGTAATGTGAGATAGGTGATTTTAAACATTTAGTCCACGCTTAAATGTCTTTAACCTTGCAGAAACGTTTGTAGAAGGCTTTATGATGGAGCTTTCTCAGAGACAGTATACTTTGGATTGAACAACAGGATTTCATTTATGATGCATTGTGGGCACTGAGTTTTATCTGCCATTTTTCTGCCCCATTTTCTCAAGCACATCATTTTTGTTGCCTTCTTTTGGGCTCATCTCTAAGATGTCCAGAATGTGGAAGTTGAAGCCATTATGTTCAGGGAAGTCTATGCAATGTTTTGCCAATTGCTTTGTAATTCTTTTAAGACATGTCACAGACGTAATGTGCAATTCTTCTTTTGAATTTAGTAATTGTTTTCCTCACATAAAAGGAATTGCAAGTATTACACTGGGCTCTGTATATTAAACTCAGCATTACAATCAATGCTTAAGGTTTTCTACATTCTTTTCTTTAGCACAGGCCAGTCAAAGGGATTTGAGTTGGTGAGGTATTGGCAGGCATTACATTTAGGAAGCCCACAACTATTGATAACCCTGTTGGTGATATCAGGTTTACCCTTGTATACTAACCAAACCTATTTGCCATTTTTTTTTACCTTTAGTCAGACTTTTATAGTAATTATGAACTACACAACCCACATAGAATTTTCTCTATTTGTACAATACTTTTTGTTTTGCTTATGAAAAATCATTTTATGCATTTTAACATAACATAACATGATGTCTTATCTTTATACAATATGTTTTTTTCTTATCAATAATACATTTGTATATTTTAACTCAGTTTCCTAATTTTTTTCTTCTAGTTTCAATGATAGCTATTTCTGCCTTACAGTTTGCCTGCAAATGTTATGTTTTAAACACCTTTATTAAATTATCATATATTAACAGAAAATAAAACAAACTATCTTAACATTTTTTCCATGTACACACATTACACATCTCATAAATTTTCTTTTTTGTAATTATCAGTCCAATATTACATACATTTCTGAACTCCTGCTTACTTTTTAACCTCATTCCTCTTGAATATTATAATGTATTCTTGGCCTCATCCCACTCTATACCTTTCCTTTTCTGGTTATTTGCTCCAAATACCTTGGCTCCTTTCTCATTTTCCAGTAAACTTCAGCCTCCATTTCTCTATTTTCTGTACCCCTATTTGCTATCATCCTTATTGGTAAACTCTCATTTCTCCATTCTTATGTTGGCTTAGTTCTTAGAATACTTTCTGCTACTTTATGAATTTATTATTTTCCATGCTTGTTATTATTCTCCCTAAAGATCTTCATCCAAAATCCCACTCTCTATTCATTTCTTGGACTTCCCCCTGCTTCATTATCATCACCCCTTTCTTATATAAAGTCTTATATGAGCACCTATAAAATATCCCTTCAAATCAAGTAAATCCTAAACCATCTTATTCTACTGAAAGTATTAACTTATCCCACTAAACTCTTGCCCCATTCCCCTCCCAGATAAATTATTTCAACTCTTTATTAATTATTGTACACAATTTGAACTCTAATTGATAAAAATATGTCTGACCCAAGAATAAAATTAAAGGACTAAAAAAATTTTCACTGCTTGTATCTTATTATCCATATCCATAAAAAACAGCTTCCAGTTTCTCCATTTTAGTATTATGTTTTGATTAGTCTCTCCCCACATATCTTTAGCTGTAACAACAGAAGCCTTTCTAATCCATACTCCTTAATACTTCAGCTAATCTGGTGGGTATTGTTGAAGAGTTTGTGTAGGCATAAATAATTTATAATCATAACCTTTGTTTAATCTTCATTAATTGTATATCCTGAAAAGACTTGACTCTGTCTCAAAATTTTCCAAAACACTGTTTTGTCATTTTCTGGATGTTTCATCTACAAAACAACATCAGCTGCAAATAAAATCAACTTTTCTTAATTACCATACTAATTTTATCCTTGCATTTCTGAGTCTCTTATTTTGTTTTACAATGGATCTAAATATAAAACAAATAACAAAGAAGAAAGAGGACACTCCTGCCTGGTTCCTCTATTCAAACAAAACTTATCAGTGAGGAACCCTCCCACTTTAATTCTTGCCTCTGATCCTTCATATATCCTCTTAAGTAGCATTATTATATCAGGGAATGCAAATGCTTCCATTACTAATAAAATCCCAGCTTTCTCTGTTGAATGCGTTCACTGTATCAAGACCCACCAACAACAGTTGTATTGTCTTACATTTTGCTCCCCTCTGGATCATCATTGTTCTGTTAATGTTGTCAAATGTTTGTCTTCCCTCAACAAAACCAAACTGCCCCTTATTTACCAAATTTGCCAATACTGCTGTCATTATTTTAGCCATAATAGATACAAACACTTTAGAAGCATGGTTTAAAATTGAAATGGTTATGTATGACTTTGGGTCTGATGGGTCTTTAATATCCTTAGGTAATACAGCCATCACAGCATTCTTCCAAGATGTTAGTGCCCCCCTTTTAAAATATTATTAAACAAAGTCTTCAAAATCATTATCACTTTCTTCCCTCCTGACTTCCAAACTTCCAAAGGAATACCATCTGTACCTGAAGATATTCCTGAAAATTGGTTATACATAACCATTTTTATCTCATCCCCTCCTATCTTAACTGTTAGTTGTTGAGCCTCATCTAACTCTAACCTTGGCATAATTAAGTCTTTCTAAAATGAAAAAGCAACTCTCCCAGGGATTAACGATGTTTAGCAAAAAACAAATATTCCAAAAAAAGAACGATAAACACCGAAACACAGCCAAAGGCATAAAACAAAAACTGGATTTAATATAAAGAGACAGGTAAGCACTTTTACGCAAATAAGCGTGCTTCTTCAGACCATAAATTAAATTAAGAATGCATTCTTTTATATATATATATATATATATATATATATATATATATATATATATATATATATATGTATGGGTCTACCAGATAACACTGACATGCCAAAACACCGACAATGAAATAACCGACTTCAAAAACACGAAACTTCACATGCCCGACAAACCACAATCCCGACAATCAACAAAACAAATACCTTTCCCGAAAAACACACACACAACACAAGCACACCAAAAACCTTACAAACCTACACTAAACCTTACAAACACAACTATCTATGCACTAACCTTAACCCAAACCCTAGCCCTAAGGTCCATCACTATTGCACACTTACCTTACCTGCACCCTAACCCTAACTCACTTAATCCGCCCCTAACCCTTAAGTCTGTCACTATCGCACACTTACCTTAACCGCAACCTAACCTTAACTCACTTAACCCGCCCCTAAACCTAAAGTCCATCACTATCGCACACTTATCTGACCCGCACCCTACCCCAACGTCCATCACTATCTCACACTTACCTTAACCACACCCTGAACCTAACGGCCGTCCCTATCGCACACTTACCTTAACATGTCGGTGTTCTCAGTGTCGGGATTCTCAACTTTCGGTCTTCTCCATTGTCGATCTTCCGGTGTCATTGTTCTCGTTGTCGGCATTGTGGACTTTCGGCGTTTTCAGATAGACCTATATATATATATATATATATATATATATATATATATATATATACATATATATATAAATATATATATATATATATATATATATATATATATATATATATATATATACACATACAGTCATTAAAATAACAACCAATAAAAAACAACATATAATAAATAAGTCTTTCAGAAATATTTCCATTTGAG
Source organism: Protopterus annectens (assembly GCF_019279795.1). Taxonomy (NCBI): domain Eukaryota; kingdom Metazoa; phylum Chordata; order Ceratodontiformes; family Protopteridae; genus Protopterus; species Protopterus annectens. The sequence goes on from NC_056741.1 coordinate 374,677,391, forward strand.
CTCTTTCTTAATTTCCAAATTTCTCTGCTTTATACAAATTTTCATAAAATTTACAAAATATTTCTCAAATCTTTACAATATCTCTGGATATTTTTTGTTATAGGCCCCCTAGGTTTTGGCAACAACCCTTTTTACTTTTGTCTGCCCAAAGTTATTGCGCTAAAAGTTTTTGTGCTCACACTTTTAGCTTATTTTAAAACAAAGATTGGACCAGGACCCAATATTTTTTCCACTTGCTTGTTGTTTGTTATAATACCCAAATTGTCAATAGTCACATTTCTCATTTCTTTACAGTCCTTATTGAAACTCAAGGCCATACTTTGTTTTCTGCTCTCTTCTCTGGGGACTCTGTATAAGTTATTGTACTATTTAAGTCACATAAGGTTGGGTCATTGTTTTCTTTTAGGGCTTTAATCAGATCTAAGACTATTCTTAACAATGTGTCACTGCATCCGCTAACAATGAAGTCTCTTTCTAAGTTCCAGAGACTGGTGGTGAAATCATATGTTTCTTTAAATACTCTGGTCAGTCTCATTCCCTGGGACTTGATGATTTTCCTCTTTGTCATGTGCAGGTACATGCTGTGGCTATGTAAAAGCAAGCTGATCTTTGTAGGTTTTCTCTACAAGTTATTCCTAAGGGTTCCCCTCATTGGAGATCTTGGAAACAGTTATGTCCAAGAAGGTGACTGAGGTTTTACTGTGGCAGGTAGTATATTTGAAGTATCCAGTGGTGTTGCTGATATAGTTATAAAATTCTTCCCCTCACAGATGATGAAAATGTTGTCAATAAACCACGAATAACATTTAATCAATTCCTGGTAGACACTATTGTAAATGAAATCATTCTCCCACTTTGCAATTCCACATCAGTTAGGCTGGGGGTTATGGCTGCCCTCATAGCTATCCCAAGGATCTGCATGTAGTATCTGTGATTAAAGTAGAAGTAGTTGTTCATTAGGTCTAGATCTAGTAGCTTTCCTAGTATTTCTAGTTCATCAAGCATAGCCACTCTATCCATGAGGTAGGCTTCTATGACTGCTTAAACACAATAATCACATGGAAGCACTGTGTGCAGTGCTTCCACATTGATAGTGACCAAAATAGCATTGTTATTGACAGGGATATCATGTATTTTACTCAGAAAACCTAATATGTCAAGTATAAATGACCTGTTTCCCTCAGCTATGGTCTTGATTTGCACATCTAGGAAGATGGACATGGCTTCAGTGATTGTCCCTCACTAGCCACCACTAGCCAATAAGGAGGATCAGATTAACCTGTGTATTATTATACCAGTATAACTAACTATGATATTCTAAATACGTTCTTACATGTTGATTTAAGAGCTGTTTGAGCAGAATCTTTTAAAGACTTGAACAGTATCTTTTTACATTTCTAACTGTGCATGTTTGTAAAGAGAGATTCTAAAGGCAAACTGTCTCAGAGTCAGCTGATCAGTAGATGATGTAATCGGAATGTTGACAGTTATTGTGTTACTATGCTATCTTCTCTGTTAAAACAACAAAATCCACAGAGGAAACGCAGTGCAGGCTCCAGATAAAAAGATTTATTTGCGATACAACTCGCTGTAGTTCTATCAGTAAATTGTCCAGAAAATATAACAGATAGTAACAAAATAATTACTTCTTGAATTAAAAACTTTCAGATTATAAAAAATGTGTTGAGCGCTTTCACCTACACTATGTAGGCTTCCTCAGAACAATTTACTGTTAGAACTACAGTGAGTTGTATCGCAAATAAATCTTTTTATCTGGAGCCTGCACAGTGTTTCCTCTGTGCATTTCATTGTTTTAACAGAGAAGATAGCGTGGTTGTAGGACTCAGCGTAATTAATTTTTCAGTTATTGTGTTACTGTCAGAAGCTGAAAGAATGGAAAACTTTTAGAAAACAGCTTTTGGTTGAATTTAAAAATATGAAATGAAAATTAAAACTGGAACAGTTGACAGTTAGGCTAGTCTATAAAAGAGCCTGCTGAAGTCAGCTTTCAGTTGTCAGTTATAGTTGTCAGTTTAACATAGATCTGCTCTGCAGTGGATACTCAAAAAGGACTCATCAATAACTGTAAGCCTGCCTTTGTTCTGTTGTAGTAATTTAATTTAGATCAGGGGCAGAGCTCTTTAGTTAGTTAGGAAATTATAGCTAATCAGCTAGATCAGTTATAATTTGTCTGAATGTTGGATCTCTATCCTACAGTACTGATTTCATTTTCATGATGATTGAGTTCTGTTTGTTTATTGGGAATTACTGTTTTATATTTTTAATCAGTTTGCTCAACATTAAATATTTTTTATTAACTTTTTGTATTTTTCTTTAGGGACTTGAGGGTGCATATACTTGCCTTCATAACTTCACAGGTCATTCTAAAAGCCTAGCTGCTTAGGTCATTTGCTACTATCTGTTTTAATATTTCATTTTCATAATTGGATACCCCTTTAGAAGGGTGTGAAGACCCTCTGAGTGGTGGCAACATTACCGTATTATTTTGGGGAAGGGGCTCAGCTGGAAATCTGTGGCAGGCTTTCCCAAAAGTGTTTGGATGTGTGAGATTCAATTTATTTAAGTGTGGTTGCATCAGAGGTATTAAACTGGGGCACATTGCTCTGAAGTATGTAATAAGGAGTTACATTAGGGGTGGGCAGAAGTATACAGTCCAGTCCGAGATTATAGAGTGTGTTTCTGTTGTGCTCTTAGGGGAAAATTGTGAAATATTACTCCTGTTTAAATGACAGTCTCAAATTTGAATCAGTAGTGAGGATTGAAGCTCCTTAGTTACTGACCTAGGATAGTGAGGGACATCACATTATTTGGTGGTAGCTCAGTGGGATATTATCTGGACATCATATTAATTGGTGGCAGTTCGATGTGATATTAACTGGACATCACATTTATTGGTGCCTGCAGTGTGAGATTTTTAATTGGACTTCAGTAGCCTGTGGGTAGCTGTCATCAAGGTGTTCACTCTTGACAGCCATAAAGTAAACATACAGAATCACAGTTCACCACAGTTTCATTTATTTTAGTTAGTCAGGGATAGCAGGCAAAGATGCCAGCAGGTAACTATAGTTAGCTGACAAAGAACCAAATGGCAAAGGGGTGTGAAGCCAGAAGACAGGTGCATGCCAACCTAAGGAAGCAATGATTTCAGCCTTAGTTGCAGCTTCAACTCAGACCAGCCATTCGGAGGATATCCACTTTGGTATTGGGGATGTGCACCCTGCCGAGACAGGACAGTCCACATTTTCTTTGGAGGACCTGAGAATCTGTCTAGAGTTAGACAGACTGTGCCTGGAAGCCAAACACCTGGAGACTGAGGAAAGACTGCACCTGGAAGCCAAATGACTACAGACTGAAGAAAGACTGAACCTGGCAGCCCAACATCTGGAGGTTGAGGATAAACAGCCACAATATGAACTGGAGGTCAAATGTTTAGAAGCTGAGGAAAACAAGAGATAGTGCTGGCATGAAGTGAAGCTTCTTTCCCCTAGAAAGGGTCATCTAGGTAATGGAGAAGGGAATAACTGGACCCCAGAAGCTGTAAAGATCAGTAAACATTTTCCTCAACACAGGGATGAGGATGACTTTGACAATTTTATTCATATATTTGAGAGGGTATTTAGACACTATGATGTTGACCATGAGCTCTGGATTCAGCTGTTAACTCCCTTTCATGCCCTGTCAAGATTGTCTGATATAGATTGTTTGAATTATGTTAAAGTTAAAGACTGTCTTCTAGATTGTTTTAAACTAACACCTGAAGCTTATAGAAAAAAGGTTTGTGAACACAGACGCAAGGCAGATGAAAGTGTTTGTGATTATATTGCTGATTTAAGCACTTACTTTCACAGATATGTGAGTGGGTGTCAGGTCACCATTTCTGAGGGACTGGCAGACTTTTTGGTGAGGGAACAAGCCCTCAGTACTTTACTTGATAACATGAGGATCTGGTTAGCAGACAGAGAGTGTAACTCTGAGGAGGAGTTGGGAAGAATATGGTTTCTCTACTTAGCAAACAGAGCACCAATGCATGAAAAAGGGATACCCAATGCTGCACAACAACATATGGGAACCCATTGGGGGGAGTCTAAACCACTCCAACAGAGTACACCAGTAATAGGGAAAACTACCAGTCCAAGTACAGGGTTAGGGATTAGATATTTCAAGGGTAACCAGAGAAGCCACATAGCAATCAAATGTCCATCAAGGCAAGGTGAGAAACAGAAGGTGAGGAAGCCAGCAAATGGTGATGATAAACTGCAGTAGTAAGTTGTTTGGAAACAACAGGGGTGCCAATCTATCACCAAAATGTATATCCTATCTTAGTAGATGGTAAGCAAGTTACTGTTACTAGAAACACAGCTTCTGATGTAACCATTGTGAGGCCTGCACTGGTTAGAAAAGAGCAGTACTTGCTTGGACAGTCCACTCCAGTCAGAGCTTTGGGAACAACCCCATTCTAAATACCTTTGGCTAGGATTCATCTTGACTGGGAGGGTAGAAGAGGAACCAGGCAGATAGGTGTGTTTGAGGATATTCCTGCAGATGTCCTGATAGGGAATGGACTTTGGTGATGCAGTACCTTGTGTACATGCAGTGACACAGTCAACCTTGGAGACAGGCATGTAAGTCCAGTAGCCTGGGGGAGACCCAGGCAGATCTAATACCTGAAGTAGGTACTGGTGTGGTGGGTATTTCAGAGAAGGAGCTATTCTGTAGCAGCAAGTTTGAAAGTGAGCCACAGCTGCTGGGAGGTACTGATGTTCCCTTGGACATGCTGACTGCAAGGATGGAGGTCAGTGATAGTACTCAGAGTGACAGTGAGGTACAGCTGTTGGAAGTTGCTAGGCTTTCTGCAGAAGGGGAGCTTGGTAGGGTCACAAATGTAGAGTTGAAGTAGGCTCATTTTATGGATCCTACATTACAAAGCTTGAGGGAGAGGGCTAAGGAAGCACTAGAGGCACAAGGATGAGGGGAGTCTGTATACATGAACAAAGATTTGTTGTATAAATGGTGGACTCCTGGAGGTGGGCAAGAAGGCAAAGTAGTATTGCAGTTGGTAAAGCCTAGAGCCTGTCTGCCACGTCTAGCTACAGTCCCTAATATTTCTTGCGCAGGTGATATTAGGTAGAAAAGGAATGTTTGTTGTATAGAAAGTAGACTCCTAAGGGAGGGCTGGAAGATGTGGTAGTGTGCAATTGGTAGAGCCTAGAGCCTAGCATCTGCCACTTCTAGTTATAATCCCTAATATTCATTGTGCAGGTGATATTAAGGCAGAGAAGGAAGGTTTGCTATATAGAAAGTGGACTACTAAGGAGGGGCTGGAAGGTGAGGTAGGATGGCAGCCTAGAGCCTACCATCTGCCATTGCTAGTTACAGTCCCTAATATTTCTTGTGCAGATGATATCAAGGCAGAGAAGGAAGTTTGCTGTATAGAAAGGGAACTCCTAAAGGAGGGCTAGAAGGTGAGGTAGTATAGCAATTGGTAGTGCCTAGAGCCTACCATCTGCCACTTCTAGCAATAGTACCTAATATTCCTTTTGCAGGTGATATTGATGTAGTGAAGGTGACAAATGCATTGTTAGAAATTTGCAACAGGATAGATTTTCTGAGGAAGATACTGACTGACTAAGATAACAACTTTATGTCAGACCTGCTGACTTGTTTGTGGAAGCATTGTGAGATGAATAATTTAAAGACCACCACCTACTATTCCCAGACTAATGGTCTTATGGAGAGGTTAAACTCTACATTAAAGACTATGCCATGAGCATTTGCAGACCAGTTTAAAAGGGCAAAGTTAACCATTATACCCAGTAAGTGTCAGGTCAGTATGACAGAGGTCACTTACTTTGAGTGGGGAGTGGCAAGATTAGTCCAGAACCTTTCAATGTGAACGCTATTCAAGTGAGGCCAGCTCCTGTTGCTAAAAAGCAAGTGAAGGCATTTCTAGGGACAGCAAGGTACTGCAGAAAAGTTGTGTCTAGTTGTGGTGTGATGGCTGCACCCCTTACTGACCCAACAAGGGTAACAAAATGGATGAGGTAGTGTGGACCACAGATTGTGAGCAGGCATTCCTAAAACTTAAGGAAATTTTGGGAGGACTCCCTGTGTTGGCCAACCTAGAATATAGTGAAGATTTTATTGTGCAAGTGGATGCATCAAATTGTGAGGTAGGGGCTGTGCTCAGCCAAGTTTCATCAGAAGGAGAAAAATGCTGCAATGGGGTTATTAATGCCAATTCAAATGGATTGACCATGAGAGGAGTGAGTTAATATTCATAGGATCACAGGAGGTCACTAGGCTAATAGCCATGGGACCCTTACAAGCCTAGCCAAGAGTTTATCCCCAAAAAGAAACCTTAGTCAGCACCTATGGCCCCTGTCAATGAGGGACATGGGTGGAACCCCTGGGACAGATTTGTGGTTTCCCATCCACTCATCAAGGTTGTGCTTGAAGACGGTCAGCAAGCTACTCTGTTTGACATGTATGGGAAGTCTATTCCAGAGATGGGGCATCCTCTGGGAGGCAAACCTGTCTATCCAGTAGGTGTTGTCAATGTTGCATATTAGATTCAGGCCTTTCGAGAGGGTAATGCATGAGGAGTTAAACTGATGGATATGGCGCATCTCCAGTAGGGCAGGGTCCGAGATTGCCTTGTAGCAAGATACAGATCACCTCTGAACAACCTGAATGATACCAAGTAGAGTGATAGTGATTTGAGCCTGTACACATAGGACAGGTGTTGGAGGCCATGGATTCTCTTTGTGAGCTATTTCTGTGGCCTTTCCAGTTAGTGCAGATATTTGGAGAAGTACATTCTAAACAAGGCATTATACTCAATTATTGGTCTAATGAGGGAGGAGTATAGAGAGGTAATAACCTCCTTTTTTCTGGATACAATCCCTTTACTTATGAGATGAACAAAGTAAAAGGCTTTTCTGACCACTGCTGCTACGTCATGGTCAAATTTGAGATTATTATCAACCTGAGTACCCAGGTCTCTCACCACAGGTTGTGTATTTAGGGGTTTGCCATTGATGTGGTAATCAGCAGGGGCCGTGTTTTTGCTGAATGGTTTGATGATACATTTTTTTTGCATTTAGCTTGAGGCTATGACTTTGGCACCATCATTAGTTGCTGTGAAACCCTCTTGCAGTATGTTATCATCATTCAGGGAGTCAATGTCAGCACCCAACTTACAGTCGTCCACAAACTTGGTCAGCCACAGGCCTTTTGTCTTTGCCTGGAACTCTGAGAAGTAGCTGCCAAACAGTAGAGGTCTCAGGACAGATCCCTGCGAAACTCCACTAGTGACAGGTCTGCTATCAGAGGTGGAGGGACCAATTTTGACCTTGAGGGTCCTGTCGGTGAGCCAGTTGGCCACCCACCTAATGAGATAGAGATTTACTCCAAGTTGTGTTAGCTTTTCGATGATGCCTAAGTGGAGGATTGTGTCAAAGGCCTTGGCCAAGTCAAGGTAAGCTGTATGTACTGACCTTCCTTCATCCAGGGCCTTGATGATAGTCTCAAAGAAATCAACCAGGTTCATCAGGCAAGATCTGTCCTTGACAAATAAGAACTGGGTGAGGTCAAGTGCTTGGAGATTGCTTATGTCCTTGTTTATGAGATCCATAATATGCTTCATGGCTTTATAGATCAGACTTGTCAAGCTAATGGGGCGATAGTTCCCAGGGACAGTAATGGCACCACCTTTGTGCAAGGGGATGACAATGACAGTTCTCCACTCTGCTGGGATGAAGCCTGTACCTAGACTGTGGTTGAATAGGATGCTCAATGGCTTAGTCAGTTCTTGCTGGAGATGGTGCAGAATACAGCCTGGGATACTATCAGGTCCCATGGAAGCTTTATTCTTTGCCTTGGATAGGGTCTCTAACACTTGATGTATGGAGATGTGAGGTGTGGGACAAGTATCGGGCATGTGAAAGGGCCTTTGGAGCCCAGACAGACCTATTTTTCTCAACTGTTGTTTTTCAAGGGTTACTTTAAAGCCATGCTTGAGTCATGGGGGGTAGAAACGCAAAGAAATTAGGCACTGTCATCTGTGCTAGCATGTCTGTCTGAAGTTCTGTATATAATTTCAGATTAACCTTTGTATTATTATGCAGTATGACTAACTATGATATTGTAAATAAGTTCTTACATGTTGATTTATGAGCTGTTTGAAAAGAATGTTTTAAAGACTTGACCGGTGTCCTTTTACATCTCTACCTTACCTTCACATGTTTGTGAAGAGAGATTCTAAAGGCAAACTGCCTCAAATTCAGCTGATCAGCAGAAGATGTCATCGGAATGTTGACAGTTGCTATGTGTTACTGTCAGAAGCTGAAAGACGGGAAGGAACTTTTAGAAAACAACTGTTGGTTGAATGGAAAAATATGACATGAAAATTAGAACTGGAACAGTTGACAGGCTAGTCTATAAAAGAGCCTGCGGAAGTCAGTTGTCAGTTATAGTTGTCAGTTGATCACAGGTGTGCTGTGCAGTGGATGCCCAAAAAGGACTCACCAAGAACAGCAAGCCTGCCTTTGCTCAGTTGTAGTGATTTAGTTTAGATCAGGGGCAGTGTTCTTTAGTTAGTGAGGAAATTATAACAAATCTGCCAGATCAGTTAGAGTTTTTCTGAATGTTGGTTGCCTGTCCTACAGTATTCATTGATTTTTCCTGGTGATTGACTTCTGTTTGCTTATTGAGAATTATTATTTTATATTTTTAATAATTTTGCTCACTATTAAATATTTTTTATTAGCTTACATCGTGGCTGGTTAACCAGTGTTTTTCTTGAGTGATTTGAGAGTGCTTATAGTTGCCTTGATAACTTCCCAAGCCACTCCAAAAGCCTAGCTGCTTAGGTCATTTGCTACCATTTGTTTTAATATTTAATTTTCATATTTGGACAACCCTTTAGAAAGGTATAAAGACACTTTGATTGGTGGCAGTATTACCATATTCTTTTGGGGAAGGGACACAGCTGGAAATCTGTCAGGCTTTCCCAGAAGTATTTGGATGTGTGAGATTTAGTTTACTTAAGTGTGAGTGGACAGAAGTATACAGTCCAGTCACAGATTATAGAGTGTATTCCTGTTGTGCTCTTAGGGGAAAATTGTGAAATATTACTCTAGTTTAAGTGGCAGTCTCACATTGGAGTCAGTAGTGAGGATTGAAGCTCCTTAGATACTGACCCAGGATTGTGAAGGAGATCACATTATTTGGTGGCAGTTCAGTGGGGTATTATCTGGACATCACATTAATTGGTGGCAGTCCAGTAGGATATTAACTGGACATCACACCATGCTATACAGCAGTTACCACTACAGATATCAACCCATGCTACACAGCAGTTACCACTACAGATGTCATCCCATGTTACACAGCAGATACCACTACATATGTAATCCCATGCTATATAGCAGTTACCATACAGATGTTATCCATCAGCTATAACGCTGCTGCTGTGGGTGCACACAGTATAGGATAGATGCATATCAGTAGGCATCGCCACCCTGACTCCAGGTAGTTTCCCACCTTGGAGGACAGCAATTTGCATCAATTAGCAGAATGTGAAGCCAAGTGATTCAAGCATAGACAGCTGCTACACACTCCGTTGTACAGTTGCTGAGTGTGGTGTATGCTGTGAATGATGACATCTAACACCTGCAGGTCCTGTAGGATAATGTCATGGAGTAAAGGGGCAGGCAACATGCAATGCTACTCAGATCCATTGTAGCTCACAAAACATCCACTGATGCATCCATGAGACAGGTGACAATCCCATCTGTATAGCTTCTGTATGTCATGTTGGCCAAGGCTAAAATAGAGCCCAGAGGCAAGAAGGACCATAACAAGCCACCCATACAAAGATGACTCACACACTTCCAGTGATTGCATCACCACTGCCTCTGGCGACGATGTCCAAGAAATCTACGCATATCTGTTCTCAAAGCTGTGGCCAACAATGCTCCTTCTGCTGAACTCCTTTGACACCTTACCATCCGAGTCACTCCAAATCATGCAGTTCTACACCATCACTATTTCCAACTGACCAACAGAGTGCCATGTCCATCAAACACATGTTACATCAGGGTTCCCATGCATATTCACACAGTGCTATGCCATCCCTGCAGCAGATTGTATTGAGACCTGAAACATTGAAACAGCAGGTCAACACAGTACACATGACCAATATTCATAGCATAACTCCACCTTACCACTACTACATGTCAGTCTTGACTCCTCAGAACTTGTTACCACATGAGTGCCTACACCATCCACCTTCAATGACCCTTAACCATATGATACTGTTGCTGTCCACTGTCACTAAACTCTGCCACTATCTCTGGAAATTATAGTGACTGCCCCCCAATCTCTAACCTGTGTGGCTAAGATGTCTGATGCACTGTGTAACTAGTCAATGTACTGTACTGCATTGTATAGCCTGAGCACAAGGTATTGCATTTCTCGGTTTTATTTTTATTGTCTGTACAATGGCTAATTGTTGTGGAAAAGATGCTGCCTATTTACCAGTGCAGCACTGTATTACACCTGCCTATAGCTTGCATAAAGTGCTGCTGCAGCCTGATTCTCTGTTGACTTTACACCTTAGGTTTCACCTTCATCTGCTTCTTCTGCAACAGGTCTCTCAGGCTGTACTGTGATGTTCTCATGTTGCATCAGATACATGCATGCCACTATATTATGCAACATAGGGCTCACAACAAATATTTGGCTCCAGGTTTCAAGTATGTACTGCAATGCTCCACTAGCTGTTTCCAGACATTGGAACCATTCCTTTAGATGTCCCAACACATGTTCAACAATGCCATGATCTGGGGAGTTTTCATGGAGATCATCCTCCACAGTCTCAAAGTGTATCTAATATCACCTGCAAAACACAACTGTGGACACCATTATATGTTACCTACTGCCTACTTGAATGGGAACAATATACACTGGTATATAAGCCCATCAATGTGTGCACCTACCAATTAGATAACTGTGAGGGAAGTCACTCTGCATGGAATTTTGGTAGAGGTTACATGTGTGTCAGATGTGGGAACGCCACAGACTGCCTGCGTGGCAAATTGACACATTGCACAGGATACCCTGTGGACTGCATTAGAGTTGCCAGTTGAAGTTGTGTAACCCCCTATGGTGAATGTACCTGACATTATCTTGAGCATCTGTGCCTATGATGGTGATGTAGGTGCAATCAGTGTCTCCATGGGCCTCAGGGAAATAGACTATGCTGTAAAATGCCAGCATAATTTGGTGTGCCTTTATAGGCTGCAGCACAGTAGCATCATGTCAAGAAAGTTGTGCAAGACTTATAAGGTTGGTGCCTGAAAAATGCTGGGCATGTCCCCTGTCAGGCATAGGAAGTTCCTTGTCTCAGAAATGGTTATTATTATTGCCCAAGCCTACATGTCAATAGAGATGGGCAGTCCAAACATCCCTCCTGAATTCATTGCATTGGGACACGTCTTCTAACTCCCATATAGTAACAGTTAACAATGTACTGGTAATGAAGGTCATTGTGTGTTAAACAGAGGTGGACATCTGTGCACTACTGAGAGTGTGAATACTGGCTCTGAAATTAGCCACTAACACCTGTTCTTTAGTTATAACTGCTGCTGCTGCTACTGTCACCAAAACTGTATTGCTAGATTAGTTCTTAACACTGAAGATTCACAGCATTCAGAATGAATAAGCACCAAGATGCCTAGAGCTGACTTTATAGATCTCCAAATTATTATGCCACATATTATGTCACCATTTGCATATGTGATGAAGCTTATTTGCCTGTAGGCTCTCTCATGCATAAAATTATGCAGGCATTTGAATATCATGCCTACCACATTATTTCTCCTATAACAAAACTGCACTTCATCAGTCTCTAAATTGCATCCTCCCACTGCATTTCCATTCTGTACCTCTGATCTTAATATCATGTTGTGAAAGTTTCTGAATACTCCCATTAGTATGATATAACATACAGACACACATAAACTACTTTTCTTACACAGCAGTTTTTCTTACAATGCCCAGCTGAGCTGTGCATTTTTATAATTTCCAGTGTCCTCATTGTTAACGATCTTTCTAAACATCTGTAGACTGAAGATGCACAAAATTAACTTTTTGCAGAAGGTGCAAGCTGGTGAAATTGCATGCAGTGATAAACAGTGTAATCTACTACAGGGGAAGATATCTACTCTTTCCCTAGTCTTTTATCATTTCCAACTTTATCTACAGTGAAGATGTGATTGAAACTTATACTAGTGCAGAATGAGTATGCTAAACTGACTATTCTGTTGTTCTTTTTATTCTTACTCCAATATTTTTTTAATTCAGCACACTGAACATTAGTGTCCCTTTTCAGGAATGACTCAGAAGGAATGTCTAAGTAATTTGCAATGAGTCATACAACAGTCAAATGACACATGAGGGAATTGAGCACTGGACTACTCGAAACAGTTCATTACCAGTTCATATCCTTAATCCTCTGCACTAACTGACAGACTAAACAGATCATAACCTAAATATTCTGTATAAAATGTCAGACTAAACATTTTACAGCTGTGTTGTCTGCCTGCTGTCAAGCCTTAACTAGATGAGGTTCAACTTTAATTCACAAATCCTCAAATAAGGCATTTGGTGTTTGCCATTAAAAATCTCTACTGGCAGTGTTACAGTGTGTGCAGAATTTTCTCTTATTTGCCATGATTGTGAGACTGTAGGGTTAATACATTTAACTAAACAGAATTCAGGTACAAGGAAAGTTGTCTTCTGAAAAAAAAAAAACTTTTATAGCCCCTTCAAACAATTTTTCATCTAGCTGAATTGTCTGTCATTTGAAGCTCAGGAAGATGCAATGTAAATGCTTATTGTTAATGCCATGTGTGTTATCATGACAGTACATGCTACTAGACAGTGAAGAGGAATGTTTTTTTTTTTTTCGTTAAGTGAAGATCAGAGAACATGACACCCAATATTTGTACATCTTTGATGATTCGATAATTTATTCGCAATAAATATATCACCGGCCTGTCTCTGCAGATATTTATTTTATTTTGAGTCTGTTTGTAAATCCAAGGATTTCTCCTACACCTTCTTTTCAGTCTTCCCTCTGAAAATGTATAAGGTACAATTACATTGTTATTGGAATGAACTGGACCGTGATAAAGAGTAGCTGGAAAAAAGGAAATTACTGACAGGCTAACCTACCAGACACTGGAAATTTCCATAGCCTGATTCCATTGTAAGCTGTATTCCTAATTAGAGACTTAAAGATTTGCTACATACAGTATTTTGCTCATGTCACACCATGGTTTACTCATAAAGTTTGGTGAAGACAGCCTGAAAGTCATGCCTACTTTACAGAAAACTATCATTTATTTAGCAGGATAGATAACGACAGTATGCCATACCATCTGTGAGAGAAACACGGCAGGAGAATTCATGCATGTACTTGATATCAGTAAATGCACTAGTACATTGTTTCAAGAAAGCAGACAGACCTAGGATTCACTAAAAGTCTCACTGTTTATGCTGATTGTCCAAAGTGTGTTGGTCAGTTAGTGCAGTGGTGAGAAAATATGATTTATAGACAGGTATAAACACACCTCCCCCATACACACACACATACAAACATTGATGCAGTCTCATTCATTCCCCGGCAGACATGCACATACATATACAGACAAATACACACACTAACACCCCCACCTAAACATCTTTTTTTGAACTTATCTACACCATGACCACTCATACAGGAGTGAATGGATGGCTGCCATTTTTTTACAGCAGTCACTTTTTCCTCCTACAGTAAAATTTTACTCAAGAAAGTGATTCAGTCTGGAGCCATTGGGAGAGTACATTGCTGATTCATTTGAGCTGCTTCCCTTGACTGCCACATTAATATGTGGCTTCACATTTAAGACCACTGTCCATCCTCAGGCCTCAATTATGGGAAAATCTCAGACGTAGAGCAATCTCTAAATATAAAAGGCATGAAGAAAAAAAAACATCTGAATTAAGGCTTCCACATTACATTAAAGTTTTTGGAATCCCAGGGTAAGGCTGATGAAAGAAGTGGAGTTAAATAACACCATTCTGATTCCTCACGTTTTACCTTAAAAATAAGAGGAAAGTTATCCATTTTTCATTAGAAAATGAGCCATACTACATGTGGTGCTAAAACTGGTATTCCTCTGTTTCTGTAGCAGGTTTGTAACTAGGGTGGGTTGAAGAAAGGAGGTAGGGGGACAATACGGAGATGCTGATCCGTTCAGAAGTACACTACTGGCATTTCAGAAATGAAGGCCAAAAGTACATTATGGTTAGGGATGAAGTGCTTCAGCACTTAGTTGTGGTATAGGATGTACCAATCTGTTTGCTACAAATATAGCAAGCAGTTTGCTACATTTTCAAGCAAGAATGAGTTTACTTTTGTCCATAAGTGCAAGAGGACCTTTTTTTTGCTTTTTTTTGGTCCTTGAGTACAAGAGAACTTTTCTGAAGGGAGCATCAGATTGGGAATCAGCACAGGGTTCCAGAAAAGGCAGCTATAGCTATGCTGTAAGCATGTATGAGAGAGTGGAGTGAGTAGTCATTGCAAAGCTAGAGTGTGAGTTTTTGACTCTTACTTATGAATGAGTCGTCTTCTTCTTTCAGCTTTTCCTGGTTAGGTGTCGCCACAGTGGATCATCTATCCGCTCATGATTGGCAGTGGAGTTTTATGGTGTGGAGTTGCCAGCCCGGTGCCCAACCTTCCACAGAAGGCACATACATGCACACACTCACACCTAGGGCCAATTTAGTGTGTCCAATCCACCTACTGCATGTCTTTGGGATGTGGGAGGAAACCCACGTGACCACAGGGAGGACATGCAGCCTCCACACAGAAGGCACCCCAGCCGAGTATGGCAGCAAAATAGATTCAGCAATTTTACTTCTCTGAATACTAAGTGAAGTGAACTATCCAAACCTATACATTTTTTACTTGTTTATTCATGCTGATTCACCTAAGATAGAGAATTTTATTGTGGGATTTGGCAGTTTGTTTTACTGACTTTAGTTGTTTTTGCAACTCTATACCCCGGGGTAATAGCAAAATATAAACTCCCAAATCTCTGCTTGTTTCTTCTATAGAACCATCCATTCCACAGTGTCTGGTGCAGACTTTGTAAATGTCCAGCATACCTGGTACAAAAAAATGTAGAAATAGATTAGATAGATATAGACAGATAAATACAAATATACGCACACGGGCACACACACGCACACGCACACACACCAACTCATACATACAACCCCCCCCTCAAGAGCAGCTTTAAGAAAATGTTAATGGCTGCAAAGTTAAGCACTACAAATTGCTACAAATTTACACTTTAAGCTGCATAGGGAACTGCAGAAAATAACCATCTGAATTGTGTGCAGAGAGTTTGTAAGAGTCAAATAGAATCTTGTGTCTTATGATGTGAAGCTTGTAAATTTTGTTGTTATGCTTCCTTAGTTCTCTCCTGTGCAATACTTAGTGCTTGTACTCCCTTTAGTAACCTATACTTACTGTTAGCAAAATAAAGTTTGAGTAGAAACATACATATTATGCAATGCCTGCCCATTAACATTCAAAAATGAGCACTCTGAATGGTCAGCCCAGTCAGTTTGCATTGGCAATAGAGCATATACCAACTGAAAAAAGTCCGATCACCCAGATTTTTTCCATTACTATATGTATAACTTTTTAAGTTTTCTTCACCATAAAAAACATTAATAAAGTTAATAATGTAGACAGTCCAGAGGTACGAGAGACAGCATAGAGAGAATACTAGGAGAAATCAAGTATGTTATTCAAAACTAAAGAAACATACCTGATTTTACTTGTATTTCCTCCATCCCATCTCTCTTGTACCTCTAAAGTATCTGAATTTCGACCTTGTTTACAAAAAAAAAAGGAGCAATGGAGATCTTCCTTCCTCCATTGCTTCCTTTCCAAAGCACTGATGTACTGCATAAGTATGGGGAACGTAAGTCCCAAATTCATGCACAGTACATCAAAAAGAGCAGCAGGATATCCAACGAAAGCAGAACACCACCAAGCCATCATATAAAGACATTTAAGAAAAGTATGTAATTCTTTTCTTAAATAATGTCATTGTATAATAGCAATAACTAACTAGGTGGTGTGGTATATTGAAAATTTAGCCATGGTTGGCTTTGTTTAATCATGAGTGATTTACCCTCGTGATTAAACCACACCAACCATAGGTAAATATTCAATATACCACACCCATGTCATCAGTTATTGCTTTATACATACACTAATATTGCAGAAAACATCATACTGTGAAATGCTTAAAGGCTATTGCTTATAGCCCTGAGTTTTCTTCCCATCATTCATCACATGAATAGTGTGACACTCAGTAAGTCAATATTCTTCTCTGGTCACTGACAAAAACTGCAGTTAGCACAGATAATTAAGAATATGAGATCTAGATGAGAGAATCCAGACAGTAAAATATTTATTATAGTTACCCCAAGTGATCTAGGAAAGAAATTTAGGTAAAATTCAGATGGGTAATCATGAATTATATATGGAATGATGGATATCCCAGGGTTCGATGGCAAAAGATGAATCTGCCAATTAAGGAAGAAGGATTAGCAGTTCCCAAATTACAAGAACATTTTTCAGATATCCCAACTAAAAATTGCATATTTATTACAAAGTTTCAATAAAAGTGGAATGGAAAAAGATGTTGATGGGACAATTGGGACAAAATACAAAGAGAGGAGAGAGATAAAATAAAAGAGAAATTTAGAAGGAAAAAATACAGGGGTTGAAAATTTTAATTTTGACTAATAGGGATGTATACAATCCTTTTTACAATAAGCATACAAGAAGTAAACACATAGGTAAGAAAAATCTGTATTTTCGGTTGAAGTTCTGAGAAGGGAAGGAAAGAATACATTTGAATGGATTCAATGATATTTACCAAATAAATCTACCAAATAACAAGGGGTGAGATGATAGAGTATAGGGTCTGTGTGACATTTATGGTAAACATGAAAGAGAATTTAAAAAAGGCTCTCAAAAAGCCAGAACAAACAAAATTTTGATAGACTGCAACAGAGACAGCAATGAATGAAAGGCTTGAAATAAAATTTATACAGCTTTAATTCAAGATAAATGGGTTAAGAAAAGTAGACTACTCCAAGTTTAGCAGGAATGTTCAGGTAGAGAAACAAGAGAAGAAATGGGGCAATAAATTTATAGATTATCAAAACTGGCCACTAAATCCAAAAAATTCTGACTTTTTGTTGGAAATGTTTTGGATAAGTGTAGCTATACACAAGAAATAATACACAACATGTTCCGAGAAGTACAAGATATATGTTGGAGATGTAAATGTAGTGATAGAGGAAATTACAAACATTTTTGGGGGGAATATAAAAAATGGAGAATGGAGAACAACAAAACAGAACTTAAGGAAGTACTACAACTAGTACTAAAACTAGACTAGGAGATGGATCAACTCATTCTGCTTGAACTGAATTGGCGGGATAAGGTGGGGGACCACATTAAGGAAATGTAACAATGATATGGAAATCAACTCAGGAGCCTTCAGTGGAAGAAGTACAAAACATGATGCAAGAAACTGAACATATAGGAAGGGGATTGTTGAAGTATAATCCAAGCAAATGACATAAAAGAAAGTGGGACCATTGGGATGATATGAAAGGTATCCACAGGAATAGTGTAGAAGCAGGGAAGATGAATGGAAAAAGGCATTCCATGACTGGAGAATGGCAAGTCTAAGACGTGTACAGAAGATATTAATGTAAATTCTGGCTCTGGGTTGAGTCTTTGTTCAAGTACACAAAACTAGCTGCAAGGCCAACCACCAGAATAATAGCAATGACCATGCATGAGGACTGTATGGAAAATGTATATAATATAATATATGATATAATATAATATAAGAAGTAAAACAGCATAGAAAATACTATCACTTCTTAATGAACTTCATCCTGTACACAAAGTTGAATTCTACCAGCCTCCATTTGCATACTGTGTGATTCTAAGTTTATTAACCAGACAGTGCCCTTGGACTGAGTCTGAAGAAGATGTATATTGATCACTTGTTGACTTAATTTAACAAATAAATAAAATATGGCAGTGGATTACCCAAATGCTTTCACACATTACTTGGCTCCCTTTACTCGTATGATACAATTCTGGCGTGATTTCTAATTGATATCGATTTCAAGAATGTTTTTCCTAAACTTCATAATAGTTTTATTTTTGAAAATGAATTTGAGTTATTCTGTTTTATGTGAAGCCTTCATCTGCCTATGAGAATGGCTTTGGTTAAAGTAATAATAATAATAATAATGCATACAGTAGAAAGAATACATATATTACAGGCCAATACTAAAAGCAAGAAAACCTTTAAAATTACATCTGAACTTGCCACCTCTGCTCTCAAGACGTATAGAAATACAAGTTCCATTAAACCAGATCAGGCACCAAGGAGCCATATTTGTTCAGTCAAACATAGCCTAGGTATACCTGTTTACATGCATTTTAATACAGCATCAAAACTGACTATGTCCCTGATATTGGGGAACATACTGTTGTAGTCCCACTCCCAGTCCATAAAGGAGGCCCTTCCACAGAAGCCAATAAATACAAATCAATGAGATTCACAAGGAATTTGTGTAAAATGGAAACAATCATCATAAACTTATTGAGACAGAAATAAAAAAAAAACTTCTTCTTTCTGACCTAACCCAATACAGTTTTCTCAGAGGTAGACCTTGTCAGCTTAACCATGTATTTTTTTTCAACAGTCTGACTGCAGCAATGGATGTAGGTTTGTTTGTCTGTGGAGCATTCCTCAACCAGGCTAAAGCTTTTGAAGTTATTGTGATGCCCTTGCATTGACCCAGTAATCAAGGAGCCCCAATCCTCACCACTGGCAACAGTGGAGAACATACACAATGGGAGGATGACAAGTAAACACACAGTGAAGTACAATTTCCCTTAAGAGCACACAGAGATCACAGTCAGTCTGAGGCTGGTTTCTCCCTCTTTCTCCAGATCATCAGTAAGACTCCCAACTGGCACAGGTATAGAGCTGAGTCCTTAGCCAGGGTTCCAAGTCAAGTCCTCCCCACACTCATGTCCCTGTCCAAGTAGCTGACACACACACACACACACACTTTAAGATGTGATTTATACACAAACACACACCTGGGAAAGTCTGGCACAGGTTTACTAGTTATGTCCCCTTCTTCCCAGACTATAAGGAAGTTATCACTGCCATCAGAACCCCTTATCAGCTACTTTAAGGCCCTTATCAAAGGGTGTCCAATCCTACTGTATAATGTTACTATTAATCCAAATGGTAGTTTTGACCAAGCGCCAGGCTATTAGAGTGGCCTGTACAGTGTCACCAAATACATATGCAAGTACTCTAAGAGCTTAAATATGTCTCAAAAATATCAGGCACAAAGATAGGTTTAAATATATTTAATAATAATAAATAATAAAAGAACAAGATGAGTCTCAGAAAACAATCCCAGTCACTTCAGAGTTCAAGATCACAGGAATCATTTTAAAAGAACATTGCAGGACAGTGTCAAATAAATACAGAAAACATGTAAACTAATCTTTACTATATTCCTAACTATATCTAAAATAAATTACTGTACCTTACTTAGGGCAAGTGCAGATGGTTCATAGTTTCATAGGTGTATACTAGGCTAATGGCTCTGGGGCCTTTACAAGCCTAACCATAGGATTAACCTGGCATAGTGCCACCCGACCTTAGTTACCAGTGCCTCTGTTGAGTAGAGCCACTGGAGTTATCCCCAGGGTGATTTTTGTTTCCCATCCACTCATCAAGATTTCTCTTGAAGAGGGCCAGCAAGGTGCTCTGCTTGACATGTATGGGAAGTCTGTTCCATAGCATGGGCAGTCTCTGGGTTATGAATCTGTCCCTCCAGCATGTTCTGTTAATTGTGGTAATGAGGTTGAGGTCTCTGGAGTGTGTGGTGCAGAGAGATTTCTTCAGATGCAGCATTTCTAACAGAGCTGGGTCAGACATGGTTTTATAAGTCAAGCAGAGAGCACCTCTAAGTAGGCAATATGAGACAGAGAATAGTTGGAGGTTTTTGAGTCTGTCCATATAGGACAAGTGTTTAAGGCCTAGGATCCTTTTTGTGAGGTACTTTTGCAGCCTCTCCAGTTGTTGCAGTTGTCTAGTGAGGTCCATGCCAAATGGGGCATTGTACTCGATGACTGGCCTAATGAGGGAAGAGCAGAGGGAGACAATGACCTCTTTCCTCCTGGATGCAAAACCCTTAGTAATGAGATGTGCCACATAGAAGGACTTTCTGACCACAGTGGCAATGTGGGGATCAAAAGAGAAGTTGTTGTCAACCTGTATTCCCAGATCTCTTATAACACCTTCTGTGTTCAGTGGACTACCATCAATGTGGTAATTCATGGGAACCGAGTTTTTCCCAAAAGTGGATAATGACACATTTTTTGGCATTGAGCATAAGGCCATGGTTCTGACACCAGTTGTTGATCTCAGTGAGGCCACTCTGTAGTATGTCAACATCACTTGGGGAGTTAATAGCTTCCAACTTGCAATCATCTGCAAACTTTGTCAGCCAGAGTCCCTTCATGTTGGCCTGGACTTCAAAGAGGTAGATACCAAACAGGAGATGACCCAGGACTGAACCCTGTGAGACTCCACCATGACTAGTCAGCAGTCTGACTTGGAGTCAGCTACTTTCACACTGTGGGTTCTATCTGTGAGCCAGTTTTCAACCCACCTAGTGATATAGGGGTTGATGCCAAGCATAGTGAGTTTTTCTATGATTCCTGCGTGGGGAATGGTATCAAAAGCCTTGGCCAGAGCAAGTTAGGCTGTATGAACCACCTTGCCTTCATCCACAGCTCTGGTGACTGACTCAAAGTAGTTGACCAAGTTGAGCAGGCATGATCTACCCTTCACAAAATCAAACTGTGTGGAATCCAGATTTTGGAGATTCCCTATATCCTTGTTTATTGGGGCCATGTTGATGCATTTCATAGCTTTGTATATCAGACTCATCAGGTGAATGGGGCGATAGTTCCCAGGGTCTGTAGTGATGATGAATGGATGTTATTTCTAGGTCCAAGACAAAATACAAAATGCCCAGTCTCTCTCTGAGAATGTTTATAAATTAATATCAAATATTACTGCTGCATTAGCTTGGATGACATCACTTTTTGTCACCTTACTTTAGTTCCCAGGCTAAACCCCCAGTGGCCAACATTTAACATTTTTGTTTGAAAAATACAGAGCCTTTAGATGTTTGCAGTTGCTGGAAGTCATAAAACAATAAACAATTACAAAACAATAAAGAAGTCACCCTAGTTCTAGACATCTTGTCTTCTTGCTGCATTGTAACTAACTTGTATAACACAATTGTAAAACAATTTAATTTCAACTATTTTCTGGAAGTTTTGCAAGTTAACTCAGTATGTTCCTGTTTCTGCTATTAAAACATACATTTGCACAGGTATATAGTTTATATACATATATGTTCTTTTCCAGTAGGGTACACTGTGGGCACATCTTGAAGGTCAGTACTGTACAAACCATGTTCAACACAGACTTCTGTACCAGTAGTTTAATATACACATAACATATAGTTCTTTTACATTTGTAAGACAAGCATATGACTCATGTTGATACTGACAAATGACATATGATTATTTACAAAATTCCAGATAGCTGGGCTGGCAGCATGGCAGTTATATCCCATGATGAAGTCACATTTAAACTTAGGGATTCAAAGAAAAATTAAGATGTAATAACATGGATCCACAGATGGTCATATATAAGGTAAGAAGAGGAGGGTCTTGTCATTATCATCCCATTACTGGTGGATTTCTTCAATGCTTAGTGCTGGATCCACTCCTTCTTAGTATCTTCTTCTTCAGACACCAGCACTGACTCCAGTTTCTCTTTCACAAACTATGCCAATGGCCGCAAGACTAGGAGCACTGTGATTTAACATGCTGACACCAGCTCTCTACAAATGGCATTTAATACTACACAAAACAGTATACAGGTGACCTTGTTTTCATTATTATAAAATGCAGTATGCTGGTAATTGGAAACACTACCTTACCAGCCTTATATACTTTAGAAGGGAAACAACTAAAAGTTGACAAATTCTAACAAGTTGTAAAAGATGTTCTAGTCCTTGTAGAGAATTATCTTTCATATGATACACATGTAGTTTCTACAGTCTGCAAAGCATAGAGATTTTTCTACCTGATCATGTTCTGTAGAGTCAAGAGTCATGTCAGTGAGTAAATGACTTCCTGTTTACAGCTATCATTAGACATTTTAAAATACTGCACTCAATTCTGTAAAATAAGTACATGCCAACTGGTGCAATTGGAGAAGGTAGGAAGATTCTTCACAAAAAGAACTGAAGGGCTTCAGGCCAAAGCTTCTTATACAAATAAAGCTTGCAATAACTCTATCTCCATCTCTCTTCTATATCTTACTGGCTTCTTAAAGGAGACCTATCATTGACAGTAACATTAAAAGCTGTATTACTAAATGAAATCCTTCACTTACAAATTTTATGTAGTGACCTGAATACCAGAAGATGAACTACCACAAGAAAATTTAATTCCATGAAACAGAACAACATCACATCTCAAAGACTGACACACTTATGGAATACCCCCCCCCCCCCAAATTATATTTAAACCATCACGCCATACTTTCAAGAATGAACTGGGTGACTACAAGGATTTCTGCAAATTCCAAAATGAGATCCAGGAAATCAAGATCTTCAATGTCCAACAGCTTCTTCATCAAACCTATTAGAAGTCTTCATGATGTTTGTATGACAGGTTTTGTGTTATATTTCATTGGTAAGTGATTAATCATTCTACTTTGATGATACAAAGGCTCCACATTTTCAGGAGTGATTGTATTTATAATGGAGAGAGATGTGGATATTTTATTGGTAACATTAACCACATCCTTGCTTCTTGATTCAAGGGCTATGTTTGGAGGGTAGGTGTCTAAACACATTTCCTGTGGCAGGTTAGTAGCCATGGAATGTGCAAAACAGAGGACATTACATGATATTCCTTTTCATTAGTCATATGATGGGCTGACAGGAGGATGAAACCAGTCTATTAAACCAGATGGCATTTTCTGACTTGAGAACCATTCCAGGAGCACATATCAAAAGGGGGTGCACTGGCTGACACTAAGGTGAACACAACTGATGTGAAGGCTCAGACATCACATTTTATTTGATTAGCATCTTCCTGGTATGCTCACTTGTTCACAACACTTTATTTTATTTATTTATTTTACATTTGTTAACTGGGAAATTCCAACTAGACTAGGTCCATTTTCAGTGGAGGTCCGGGGAGAAAAGCTCCGGCATCTAGTTATACAAAAACAGTACAGCAAGTATAATACACAAATAAGATGTAGTAAACAGGTTACAACATATATGATGAACATAATAATACAAGAAATTAATAAAAACACTCCAAATAAATGATGGTATAGAAAATAAGTAAAATGACAATGTCAGTTATACATTGGTAAGAGAAGAAAATATATCAAGTAAATTCTACAGTTAAAAGTTCAACTTTTCAAATTAACTAGCATGCAGGTGATCAGAGAGCAATTTGGGGAGTTAATATCTGTGTGGGTACAGTTATGTGACACAAGGGCATAACCAGGTATATTGTAATTGGATATACAAATATACAAGATTAATAAATGCAGGCTGCACTCATTTGCTTCTCAGTAACTGCAGATATTTTCTTTCTGGATCAGATGCAACATTCCTTTGTGGTGACAAAAGAAGAAATATAACTATTCTAAAACAAATTCTATTATGCAAAGAACTGCAGCATAGTCTCCTAAATGGTTCTTGTATACAGAATACAAGTTGTTAAAAATCTGTCAGATTTAAGCTTTGGGGCCAAGTAGACACTGAATGGGAAAAATTAAAAAAAGAGAAGGAGATGGTTTTGACTAGGAGGTTTTCAGGTGAAGGTTAGGCCAGAATTATTTATAGACTTTACTTAAAAAAGGGTCTTGATGATATTTTGATATTTTATTGAAGCAGATAGGTCTCAGCTGAACCCAATCCTTATAAACACTGGAGAGGAATGAAGCAGGGGTGGAGTATAACCATGGTAATGTGAAAAAATGAATGTACCTAGAAAGAATTTCATGTTTCTCCAATGGAATTTTTAGGTGTCAGAATTTTTCATCAGGTGATGTTTCATTCACCCAAGAATGGCGTTACGGGCAGCAGCACAGACTCTAAATGGTGCCTATCAGGGGAAGAGTTGTATAGTCCAGGTGCTTTGGGCATCAGCTGTGGTGCACAATATTCTATATTTAAAAGAACAAGGATCTCCAACTGCAGACCATGGCAGGGATAGCCACTCAATGGTGTAAAAATTGGTTCTAGGTGATTGGGTCTTGTTGACTAATTTCACCAACAATGGGCATGAATATTCGCTGATAATTAGTGGATGGATGACCCAGCCTACTATGACCTACACCAGGACCCAGTGCTAATGCTGACAGGTATCAATATTGGCCAGTTTGTGCCCACCATAAAGCCCAGTAGCTCTGGGTCAATATGGTACTGGCTGGTCAGTGTCCAGTTGCTCAGCTTGGTTACCTAGAGTAGCTCTGATGAATGAAAGGTGAATGTAAAACCAATCACCCTACCAAACAGGAACTAAGGATTGCGATATTAAATATAAGTTCACTGACAGGATGCAGCTTGGAAGTGGATGACATGATGGTAAGGAAGAGGTTGGGCTTCCTCTGTATCCAGGAGATAAAACTGAAGGGCAGTGCAGCAAAGCCACTTGGCTTGGAATCCAGAATCTACTACTCAGTGGGAGGACAGACTAGAAATGATGTGGGAGGTGTAGTGAGGGAGATGCTTCAGAAGACAGTGAGGGGTGTCATCAAAACTAGTGACAGACTCAAGGCAATCAGACTCCAGTGTAATGATAGGGCAGTATTCATAATGTCAGCCAATAACCCAAAGCAGGGTTGTGATAGTGAAGAAAAGAGTACATTCAGACAGCAGTTACAGGACCTACTAGAAAAAAGGTCAACATGAGTGGATGTTGATAATTGGGGACCTGAATGCACATATCAGAAAAGGCAGACAGAACAGGTTATGAAGACTGCTTGGGTCCACATGGATGGGAAAGCAGGAATAAAGTAGGATAACCCGTTCTAGACTTCTGTCTGGCAAATGCTTTGATAGTGGCCAGCACACGGTTCAGCAAGAGAGAGAATCACAATATCAAATATAAGCATAGTCAACATACAACTCATACTCCTAATAAGGAAAGAACACTGAGGTAGAATCAATGATTGCAAATCTGTTGGCCACAGTATAAAGAATGGCTTGCCACGATCATCCGTAAACAGTGGTGAGAGAATGTATTAAGGACAACAGAGACTAGACTCAATGACTGGATAGAAAGCACAAGAGTTCAAGGAACAGGTGGAGATGGAATGGCAGCACTTTAAAACAGCATGAGGGAGGACTATACAAGAGATATGTGGCCAAATCAGGTATGCTGATAAGGTACATAAAGAAAGATGGTGATGGAATGCAGAAGTCCCAGAAACCTTCAAAAGAAAGGAGAGCATAAAAAAAGTTGTACATAGCAAAGACAGACCAGACTGGTTTGTTATCAAAGAAGCTAAGACATCAGCTGCAATATTGAATAATAAGGCATTAGAGTCACTCCTCCAGCTTCTGGAAAGTGACTCAACAGGCTGCACAAAGAAAGTCTATCAGAATGGAAGAGAAAGACAGAAAGATAAAGATGAGAATAATCAGAAACTCTTCATAAGGGATGCCAGCAATATCCTCCTCACCAGCCCATAGGACAACAAAGGCAAATGGGGAGGGGTACTTCCAGCAGCTTCTAAATGAAAAAAATTCCACAGATGCTGTACTGCCCTAGACACAGAATATGATGAAAAAGAAGATGGGGAGCTCACCCTAGAAGAAGGAAAAACACCACTAAGGAAAAT
This sequence comes from Protopterus annectens, assembly GCF_019279795.1. Lineage (NCBI taxonomy): Eukaryota > Metazoa > Chordata > Ceratodontiformes > Protopteridae > Protopterus > Protopterus annectens. Next base: position 374,703,556 of record NC_056741.1, read on the forward strand.
AAAGTCAGGGAAAACAGCTGGCTCAGAGGGAGCCACAACAGTTACAATCAAGATGCTGGGTGAGTTAGGAGAAAAATGGCTCCAGGGGGTACCCACAGCAGTTTGGAGAGAAAAGCATAACCCAGATGACTGGAGAAACAAGAACAAAGGGAGCATTCACAATTGTGGGCAGTATAGTGGTATCAAACTCCTGACACACTGCATGAATTTTCTGTAGATGGTGGTTAATAAACAAATACACAGAGTAGTATTTATTAACTAATTTATTGACTGTTGATTGTGTACTTTCTTAGTAGAAAGTAAGATGGGAGATGAGCAGTTTGGATTCAGATCGAGATGCAGCATAACTGATCCAATGTTTATAGTGAGACATATGTTGAAAAGAAACTAGAAATGAAGAGAGTGTCAAACTAGGCATTCCCACTTTTGCAGACTTGAAGAAAGTATATGATAAGGTCCAAGAAAGCTGATTTTAGTAGTCCTTTGATGGTTTGGTCTCAAACACTGGTAGAATTAGAGCAGGCTATTTACAAGGACCCAATGGCACAGGTATAAATAGTGTTCAGACTAACAGAGGGACTCCCAGGGGGAATGGGTGTGCATCAGGTCCAACTTTGAGCCCACTGCTGTTCATACTGGTGATGGGCTACATTAGCAAACAGATCAGCGGAGACAGATCAACAAAGCTGCTATATGCTGATGATGTGATTTTACCGGCAGACTCTGAACAACTTCAGCAAATGATAGGGGAATGGAATGCAAACCTGATGGCACAATGGGTGAAACGGAGTACAGATAAGACAGCTGTAATGCCCACAAGTGGGAAAAATCAGAAGAAGCTGAAATTAAGATACAAGGGAAAATAGTGGAACCAAGTTAACAGCTTCAAATTTCTGGGAGAGGTGGTCAAGGAGAAAGAAACTCTGAATGAGGAGGTCAAAGCTAATCAAAGAGGGTGCAGCCAACTGGCATAGAGTGTCAGAGGTAGTGTATGACAGAAAAATGCCAAAGAAACTGAAATGCAAGGTATATAAAACAATGGTGAGACCAGTACTACTCTGTGGTACAGACAACTGGGCAATAATGGCAGGGTAGTTGGGAGAAACTAAGGCAATGGAAATGGGTAGTAAGGTGCGCACTGTAGTTCAGGTGAAGAAATGAGGACATCAGAACAGAAGTCCAAGTAGCTCCAATTTCAGAGAAAATCAAAAAGAACAGATTATGGTGGTTCAGCCTCATGTGCAGGAAGACAGAAGACAATTTGGTGAAGAAGATTTGGAACAGACAGGAAGATGGCAGGAGGAAACTAGGGCATCCAGCAATGAGGAGTATGGATTGTATGAAAAAAGACCTGTGATGGTCAGGAATGATGGTCAAAGAAGGTTGGAGAGTGGCATTGAATCAAGAGAGATGGACACAGGTGAAGTAACACCCTGACACCATATGGAAAATAAGGAAAAGGGGGTTGATGATGGTGATGATGATGATGACATTCCATAGGCAGGACTGTAAATAACTTTGGCTAAGGTACAGCTCAGCATCCATGGGAGAAACAAAATATGGATGAGATATAGGGAGTTTTACAGCTATTCCAATCTCCTATGCTGGCAAAGGTTAGAAGAAGAGGAAAATCTACTTAGAAATGAGCTATCCCTGGGTTACACATATCTAAGTGGGAGGCGGATCTAACTGGTTGACTACAATATATGCTGTAGAGAGACGAGAGTCCCAGACCCATAGCAAGTCTTCCCTTACTGTACAACTGCAAATGGGTGTTTAATAGTAGGATTTAAATTCCTGGTTACTCTTTAAGGTTCTGAGATAACATTGTGCACTATTTTGAGTACTTTCTTTAACATTTAATAAACTATTGGCACAGGGATATTTTAGGAAAGTGAGAGAAAAGACATGAGGTACATAGAAGTACATTATTACAGTTCACACTGCCTCTGCTTTGACCAGAAGATGACTATGGGAATGATATCTTCCTTGAGTGCAGGATTTTGTGCACTTTACAGGTTTCTTGGCCTGGAGTCTACTTACATATATTGATAGCAACCCTGTTATTAAGTCATGCAACAAATATAATCCAGGTTTATGTAGTCTTCTGCCATATTTGAGTTTACTTGCTTTATCACACTCAGGTGTCTCACTCCCTTTTCTGTCTGGTTTCAAAAAAACTGATCTAATCTGTTCTTTTGTCATTGTCAGTTGCATAGACCTTGTAATTATTTGTAAAACTGTCTTCCATGATCTTTGATCTGCAGACTCCTGTGGTTACATGTCTGAATGTGTTGAATGCTAGGTGTGCCTTGCAGCTAATCTCATTCTCTTCAAAAGATCATGACTATTGTTAATAAAGATCCAGCAATACTTTACCTTTCTTTTCCACGCCTTTGGTAATCTGAAAAATTGCAAAGTGCAGCTGCTTTCTCATTACACATTTAATAGGTTACATATACAAAGTTTCATGACAAACATAAACATTTCTGGTTAATAGTAAATGCATCATGAATTAGAATATGCCTATATAACATGGACACAATTACAGAATATCATTTCTGTTTTAATTACTCATGTTTAATTAAATCATAGATTCGAAAAATAATTTGTGACATTCCCATTTTGGCAGCATATCATACGTCACTGTGATATTTCATATATATTTTTTAGAAAAATAATCAGAGAACCAAACCAAGATATAACTTGTATAGGGAAAGGCATTATGAAGCATACAAAATTTATGAATTAGAGAGTATTGAAGCAACATTGCCCTTGCCACAATGAATAGCCAGTTTGCCACTGGTGTTGTAAGGCACATCTTGAATACAATACATTTCAAATGATAGCAGAATAACTCTGCCCTGCTGTTTGGGCTTGTGGTAAAAATCTCAGTACAGCTAAGCCTGAAAAAAGCAAGCAAAAAATATTCTTCTAGTGTATGACTTTCTTTAAGAAACTATTAAGATCATATATCAAGACAAGCAAGCTGTTTGGAATTATTTCATGTAATAAGATTGAAGAACAAATAGCTCATGTCTCTATCCCACATTTAATCAGAACTATATCAAACCTCCATGTATTTAGTCCTCTCTCAAAGAGTTTCTCACTAACTTATGGTTATGCCCCTGCACCTGTCCTGTATGGTCTACATCAAGAAATGCTTTACATTCTTATTAACCTTTTATCATACTATTTGTCTTTACCCTTTCAGTACTTACCCTCTCCCCATTCTTAGGGGGGATTTGAATCATCTTTTTTTAATTTCCTAAATAAATTTCTTATTTTCCAAGACATCTGCAGCAGCTGGAAAGGCCACAGAAGTACCTCACAAAGAGGATTACTGGCCTCATATAGATGCCCTACACTGACCATCTCAAAAAACTCCAGCTTTACTTCATAGCATATCGCCTACTTTGAGGTGATCTCTGACTAACATATAAAGCTATGTCAAACCCAGAGCTGTTGGACATGCTACACCTAAAGAAATCCCAATCCCTCCGAGCTACACACTCTAGGGACCTAACCTTGTCACCACAATAAACAGGACATGCTGGAGAGATAGATCCCTGTCCCAGGGACTTCCCATACTCTGGAACAAGCTACCTATCTATGTCAAGCAAAGTTCCTCATTAGCACTCTTCAAGAAAAATCTTGATGAGTGGATGGGAAATAGGAAATACAGCCTGGGGATCACTTCTGTGGCTCTGCTCAACAGTGGCACAGAAAAATAACTTTATTGGGTGGTGTAAGTCAGGGAACCTTGTTGGCTAGGCTTACTTAGGCCCTTGGGCCGATAGCCTAGTACCTACCTATGAACCTAGCATAATAAATTATGCTTACAATACTTTTGTATATACTAATTGTCATATTTAATTGCAATTTGTTTTCTTTTATTATTATATTACTGGTGTCTCCATGTTTTATTGCATCCTGTGTGTTCCACTGTCAAATTGTATGCATATATGCTTTTTAATTACATCTATACTACTGTTTTATTTGATGTTATTTAACTCTCTGGAGCTTTTCTCCCTGGGCCTCTGCTGGAAGTGGATATTTATTAATCAGTTGGACTTCCACAGTAAACAAATGCCAATACATACATGTATACATACATAAAGAAAGAAACACAAGAAAGTTCCATAGACTTCTGATTTGTTGACCCATTGCTAAAACTGTAACAAATGCATCCATAAGGGTTAACATTATAATCAATGGGACTAATAAAGTATTATCAGCAGATATGAAAAATGGTTCATGTAGCCAAAAATATAGCTCTAGTTTCACAGAAGAAACATTTCACGATCCAGTAATGCCAGCTTTTATAGACCAAGTCCACAAAGGCAGCATCTTCTGATTCAAATAATCTAAAATGCACACTGCATGGTATCTTATGCCAGATAGGTGGCTTCAGCAAGTTTATTATTTTAACATTCTAACTCATTAGCTGTCTTGTCAGGTTTTGTGGATAGTGTTTCTAGAAATTAACATGATTATGAACAGCAAAAATCTTTATGATGATCACATGTTGATCATTGGAAGGCTCATGTCTCTCCTATTCTTTAAAATTTGCTTGAGGTATTTATTCACATCTTAATCTGCCTACTGAAGGACATCTCAGCAAGTGTTTTTTTTTTTTTTTTTTTTTTACTGTTTTTGGTCCCCAATAGGTATTCTGACCATCATCTGCACCCAATAACTACTACTCCATTCCTCCTAGTTCATATGTCTGGCACACCCCCACATCAGAGTTTCCCAGGAGGAAGGTTGAATATAGTAGTGGGGATTTCACAATCCAAAAGCCAGGCAGAAAAGTAAGGGATGTCACTGGAAATCTGCATAAGCTAAGCCTACAGCCTTCCCTGTTTGATCAGCAAGTGCAGTGCAATGTCTGATACGATAAATGTAGGACAGACATATGCTTCCAACATTTGCATTGCTCAGCTGAAGTGTAAATAACTCTTGGCTGAGAATAGCTCTTCTAGCCCTGTGTACATAGAGTGCATCTCTGTAGTCTTCCCTATAGTATGCTCTTGCAATCCCACTTTGCTAAAACTCTCCCAAATTTCTTGGGATGAGTGGTCTAGGATCAGTTATGCCCTCCCTGTCCATTTTCTCTAAAGCCCAATTTTCTTATTGGACCTGGGTCATCTAGATCACATTCAGGGCTTCTGGGAGTAACAAGATTTACTATGATGGAGCATCAAAGCATTAAATACATCGAGAGCAGGAGATTTTCATATTCCCAAGATGATTTTTAATACATATCACACTACAAGCCCTCTGTGAGTGGACGTTTGTGCTGTTTCAGCTTTAGTACAGATAAGAAGGCGTCACAACTTGTAAATGTATATGCCATTGTTTGGACATTTCATGTATCAAATTTGGGTACATGGGGATGTGCCAGGGTATCTGTAGGAAAAGTGAGGCAGATGGGGTGGCGAGTGCATGCAGTATGTTGCAGGGTGTGCCAAAATAAAAAAAAAAATCTTTTTTTTCCCCTAATTTTTATCCAAGCTTTAAACTTCGCCACCCTTGAGTGATCATGAGGACTGAGATCACAGCCATCATGCCTCAGTACTCTGCAACCTGTAGATATGAGGCTCTGTAGCAACTTTCTGTCTCAACAAGCTCTAGGGGCAGAGTTATCCACTCATTGTTAATTCTGTTTTGTAAAATTTCACAGGTCCTGTTAGGATCTTCCTATCATTATACATCCCAGAATGGGGCTTTGTTAGAGGATAGTGTCATGTTGATTTTTTTTTTCTTTTTAATTCAGCAATAAGCATTTATACTTTCATAAGTTTTTACTTAGCAATAGACAGGTTAAGCATTTTGAAGCCTAGTTATTGCAATCCCACTATAACACGAAAAGTAATTAATCCATACCTCTCAACTTTTCAGTGTAAGAATTCTGGACAAAGCCAAAGTAATGGGGGTGCAAATCTGCAAAATCAGGGACAGGTTTTAAAAACTACTCTTATATACTTAAAAAGTTGCTAGAAAAACAGGCTTTGCATTAGCATGCATTTTGTAAAGGATGCACATTCTGAAATTTAACTGTCATCATTTAGTGACATCAGTATTCAATGATTTGCAGAAAACCACAAATGTTATAATCAACAGACCAAAAATGTGAGGCATAAATCTGGGCATTCTGTGAAATTCTGGATAGTTGAGAAGCATGAACTGAACACCCCAATGATAGGTTCACAAACAGAGTGCTGTGAAATAAATTGTGGCAAGAAGTTGTGAACAAATCCACTACAAATATGACAAGTAAAATGCAGGCCACAGTTTTTTCTGTTTAGACTGTTATATATACTGCAGTTAAATATGCTGCATTAACTAGTCAGATTCAGAAGAGTATTTGTCTTTCTGGAAGTTTACTATCATTTTATTGAAGTGGACTCAGTCAAATGATCATATCATCGACTCACGTCCACAAAATGTCACATTGCAGAATTCTGATATAGCCAAAATACATTCCGAATTCGATCTAGTAACAAGTGTTACATGGGGCGAGATTTATACTTCGGCAATATCAGAGTTCAACATTTTCAATGTTCCAGTATCAGACTTGGTGCAAAATGGATTTGACTTCAATAAAATGATAGTAAACCATTTCTGGCAATGGAAGAATGCCTTCCTGGAGTTATTCTGTGGAGCAGTTACCATCAGTCAAAAATCTGGGAGTTTTACATCACATATTAGACAACCAGCACTTTTCTTTACTGCTACTAGCTTTATTTGACCTACAGTCATTATTTGGTACACAAAACTGGGTTGGAAAGTCACATCTCAGTGACTATACCTTTACACTAAAGTTAAACTTGATGGAATATCACAGAAGCCGGAAAGCAGTGTAGCTATGCATAAGGAAAAGGAATACAGAACATACCACAGTAACAAATAAGTGTAACACGAGAAAGGAGGAATAGTATTATCTTGTAATACAAGGAGCTGAGGATAAGAAGATGAGGGAACAGCAAGCACTCACACAGGAGTGGAAAGTGGACATTGCTGGTAGCATACAACCACCTGCCAGTGAAAAGAGAGGGTGAGGCATGGGTGTGCCTGAGTATAGAATGTTCAGGGATGTCAGAAAGGAAGGAGTTGTGTGAGGTCAGACAGTAGGAGACACTCCAGACCGGTAATCGAACAAGGAAGTAAACAAGGTCAATACTGAGGATAAAGCACCCTAGAGGTCAACTTGCAGGAAGGATTGGACCACATGGGTGCAGTACTCAGTGCTACAGATAAGAGTATGAGGAAGAGGCAAAGGGAATAAAGAGGTGTTGATGCCTACCTAGGAATGAAAGGTCGGTGAACAGGGCAAATGATATTGCATACAACAGGTCGAAGGGGTGAGAATATGAGAATACATATGCAAGAGACACAAAATGAGAAGGCAAGCAGAAGGGGAACAAAAAAGTAATGATACTAATGGCAGAAATCAAAAGAGAGTTAGCAAAAGAGGAGTGAAGTCACTAAATAATGACTGATATTTAAGTTTCAGACTTCATATCCTTCAGAAAATGCACACTAATGCAAAATGTGTTATTCAATCAACTTTTTAAATTTATAAGAGTAATGTTTAAAATCTGTCCCTGATTTTGGGCCTTTGTCCCCCATTATATTTTGCTTTGTTCAGAATTCTTCTGCAACGAGGTTGAGAGTTATGGTTAAGCTAAAAATCTACTATTTCAGAGAATTAAAGTCACTTCACATGTAAAACCATAATTTAATCATGGCTGGAGAACTGTAACCCTTTGTAATGAGCTTAGTGTCTCTCCTACACACGCGAGCATACACGCACTCTTCCTCTCTCTCTTTCTGACTCATTTTATTTTACTGCACTGTGAAGCTGATAGTGGGAAATGGCACTGTATTATCAGTAAAATGCTTACTGATGTTTGTAAATAGTACAAAGTTTATTATACTGACTACTATGCTATGTATTCAATGTAACTACATTGGTAAATATCGATTGCATTAAGTTTGTTACCTTAGAGCTTTTCTCCCTGCGCCTCCACTGAAAAAGGGCACCTGTGCCCAGTTGAACTTTTGTGGTAAATAAGTGCCAATAAATAAATAAATAAATTCCCTAGCTAAGAAAAATCATTATAACCAGTATATAACTGTAATTAGATCTCTTCTAATTGTAATCTGTTATTTTATCTGAGTGACATTTCATGAATATTTTTACTAAGCATGTACATTTGCTAAACAAATCCATGCAGCCTGCATTCTTCATGCTGAACTGATTTGTAAATACTTTTAAATCCTTTTCATACTTAATGATGGAAACAAAGATAACATTTATATGGGCAGATCAGATATTCAATAGAACAATTAGTTTAAGTGCATATGTAGATCAGGTAAATCATTCTTGATGTTCCAGTTGTTTTACTTAAATACAAAACAAAATATTAGACTTCTGGGTACTTACGTGATGGAGGCAAGTATAAACACACAAGCCACAATGGTACACAGTTGAAGGGAAGGTTTAGACAACAGTAGGTGTCTAAATCAACAGATTGCCTACAAAGTACCTGAGGCAGTTATAAGCAAATGAAGAATGATATATACTGCAGATGGTTGCCACTTGTTTGGCAAAAGCAAATGTCACTGACTCTCATTTTGATAAAACTGAAAATGGCAGATATAATCTTGGTATTTGAAGAAAATAGTTTTCTGAGTCGGGCAAAGTTGCCTACACCCCCGGTCATGTAGCTTCTACCCTGCACCCCTCAGTCACCTCTAAATTCACTACATCTTGGAGGAAGTAACATTTTACCTACTTCTTTTGGGTTGGTTAATGTGAATGTCTGCACATACACACACATTCACACTGACACACAGGAAAATTGCGGGTTCCATCAGCTCAGAAACATTAAAATGTCAGGATTCAGAAACACTGCTACCACCATTAAGTCCTTTTTACTACTTGGTAGTCTTTCCAGTTCTTAGAGACCCCTACTATATTGCTTACCTTGAAGAATGGCAGCACCATGGTGCTCTGTCTCTCCGGCCTATCCAAATGCTAATAAGACATTATGGAGGAGAAGCATATGGTAATTATTCATATGTTTTCTCACAGGAATGTCTGCAATAAGTGATTTACACAAATGATTCAAAGAACTGCTTGGCTGCATAAATCAATATCGCCAAACGTGTTAACCTTCAATGGGTGACATCACATTAAAGGTTAAGTGTCAGAGAGTTTACTGGGCAGGTCATGTTGGGTGGGTGTGCATATTTGTATATGGTAGCACAATGCATTTGTTTCCAGCTGCGATTACCACAAGGGTAGCAGAAAAGGGCCTGTTATCGCTTGCAGTAATCACCGAGCAATTCAGAGGCATGTAAATGAGCCAATAATGAGGTGTTTCCTCATTGTAACTCATGTGTCTCCCTTTTTGCCACAAATTTACCGCTCGGTGGCCTGGCCTGTTTCTGAATCGCAGCTTATGTTTGCATCAGTTTACAAGCTTGAAAACATAACTTTCATTGATTTAATAAAGTGGGCAGTAACCTCAAAAAACAGTTTCACTAAGTCAGGTTCATTAAAGTGAGAGTTGCCAAGTTTTGTTTGACTAACTGACCAGCTATTACAACAGTCTTAGATGACGTACTTTAAGAAGAATAGTTTAAAAATAAGCAAGAGCTGCTTGAATACCTCTTGCTAACTATTAGGGAAGCATGACCAGCAGTCCCGTCACACAAAAAGTAGGTGCTTTATGACCAGGTAGGGTGCTGTGAATGTAACTCTTACTACACCATTGAAACATCTTACAACTTGCAAAAATGTAACCGTAATATACTTACATCAACCTATTCCAGTTCTGAATCAATGACTTGAATTTTAACACAGAAAAATACATTTTTAAAAACTGTGTTATTTTGTTTACACTGCATCAGCGATCAGACTGTATGCTGTAGGAGAAGAAAAAAAGGCACCTTGCCTTTCATTAAAAGAAACTGTTTAAACAGCTGAATAGAATAAAGGAACTTTTGAAATATTAGCTGTAATTACTTCAGTGTAATGATCTTATAACCAGCTGTTTACCCTAGCAGTTCAGTAATGAACTACATGCAATCTAAACCAACAGCTAAAATATGGCTGTCCTGATCTTAGCACAAATGGAGCCATTCTAATAGTCTGAAACAACAGAATTCTCATCAGTTTCTGCTGTAGCCAAAACTAAAACTGGCATATAATCTCACAAAGAAAGTTATTTAAATATATAAAAGGACAGAATCTCAGAAAGGAAAACATATCATCTAGAATTCAGAAATACATAAAGCGATGATTTGCACAGTAGTACAGGATGCATAAATCACCATATTTAAAGACACAGGTAGTGCCATCAGACAAGCAAGCAAAATCGTACAGTTGGCTTCATTTGCTAATGATTGTACAATAATATGGAAATGAACAGCATTACGGTAATGAGCCCACACATGAATGCAAAAGAAGGCAGATGATAATATGCCAGAGTAATTCAGAAAAGTATACAAACTGGATGATAAGCCATGGGCATTAGTGAGTTTGTAGGGTGTGATTTCTCAGTGAACAGTGAGACAGAGACCATCATATGAAGTTAGAATTAGGAGCCATAATAGCATGCAGTCCATGTTAGACTCTCACAGCCAGTGCCTTTGATGGGGGTACATTCTCACCCTCCATGTGGCAGAAGGATCCAACTTTACCTAACATAACATCACTATCATGACAGGGACATATTCGAATTCTGTCATGTGGACAGAGACACCATACAGCAGATGGCAGACATGTGCTGTCCTCATATGGAATCTCATGAAATACAAGGAATGATTATATCTTTCTTCACTAGGGTATATGTCATGCAACACTTTGTGTAGGCTGGGTTGTTTCTGTTTGGTACCAGGGAGAAGAATTAGTTTTGATTACATTACTCTGATGAAGTCCGACAAGAAGAAAGCTCTCAGAATGGCATAAAAGATTATTTTTTTAAGACAACCCAGGGATAATTTTTGTGCTAATCCAGGTATTATTGTTTATCACCTGGGTTCAGACCTTTATGTGGGACATTTTGTTTTTTACTGCTATGTGTAGCTTTGATCATTCTGGCTACGAGGACCTTCCACCAGCTATCAGGAAACTCAGTAGGTATAACATAGGGATCTACTTTGTGAATACTATATTGGTTCCTTGATGTTATGTTGCAGCATATGGGGGAGCATTTGTAGTTTCTTACGACTGCCAAGGAAAAAAAATGCTATGCAGGCATTCTATGAAATAATCTATTTTCCTAAGAATCCAGGGGCCCATTAATTATGTATGTATTGCTCTTAAGACCCTGCCTAGTCCACATGGACAATGGTACATCAACCAGAAGGATTTCCACTCCATCATTTGGCAAGCAATGTGCAACATGCATTACACTGTATACAATGTCTCTGTGCACTTCCCAGGCAGTTTTCATGATTCCTTCATCTTGCAAACATCCAACCTATACTAGTAATTTGTTTGGGGTGACTTCACCCAATTGCATCATATATACTGGCAATGCCAGCTATGCCCTGAAGCTATGAGTCATGACACATATACACAGCCCACAGAGCATTGTTGAAATGTGATACAAACACTGCACTATCACAAACCTACAACATTGCAGAGTGCCTGTGTGTGTGCGTGTATGTGTGTGCATGTGTATGTATTGAAATTAATGAAACACAGGTTCCTATGCCAAGGTTCCTCTTGTAGCACACTGCAGTATTCCTAGAAGATCTGCAGGAAGATATTTGCTATCTCTGCAAGCTCTGGAGGTGGTATAATGCAGTATGCTTCAAAGACCCACATGAAGATATTTGCTTCTGTACAATCCTGCACAACATGGTGGCAAACAGACACTTAGATCAAGGAATTGCTACTAGAGAATCAGACAGACCAGTGCCAGCAGCAGATAAGGAGCCGTTGGAGGAACTGGCTGCAGGTAAGACAATGTGAAGCAGATGCAGGAGCAATATTCTGTGGTACAGGCAAAGATGTGCTATCTGGCCCAGCATCAGAGATCACTTAGTTATGTTACACAGCTGTGAGGGCTGAGCACACATGGGGAGGAGCACAGTGGCAGGAGTCACAAAGAGGCACACTGTTAGGAGGTTAACTAAGAATGTGAAAGGAGTGTGTGATATGGTCAGGGGATTTGGGAAAGTTGGTTATATTATGTAGGGAGTGGACAGTGCTTCATGAAGAGGGTATGTATCCAGCAGTACTGATTACTGGTTCAGAATGGACTGCAGGGGACACAGCTCCTGCAAATGTGGTTGCACTGTATCTATGTGTGTGTGAAAGGTGTTGTGTGATCTCAGGTAGCAAAGATGCAGAGTATGAATGTCCCTGGCTATAGGTGCATCCCCTCTAAGAAATGACACTGACACTAACACTCACACCTCAAAAAAGTTGGTTAAGCAGCTCTATTTGGAGCATAAATGTTACCTATTTTTCCCCTACAAATTATTCTTCAACCATATCTGCTGTTTTATACTTCTTCCACAATTTTCTGCTTCCTATCTTTAAACAATTCAGCTATCCATCATTTCCCTTTTCCTGCCTGTGGTTCCATGCCCCTTTTGGGTATTCTTACTTTCCCTGAGACTTATTTTTAATTCCAGTATTAATACTAGCTCACTTCTAGTCTGCATAACCTTCATTCTTTTTATTAGGTTTAAGCAGCCTCTATATTCCCTGTTATGATCTTTATGTTGCCCTTCTCTCACATCCCCCTTTCCCTCCCTCCCCCCCTCTACTTTTTCAGCCTCTTTATTTCATTGGGTCTACCTACTGGGCTAGACTAGCTGTGCGTTGGCCTGCCCATATTCCCAACTTCCGCCTCCCATGTCCCCTTTGTTTGAGATTTTGTGGATTTGTTTAGTTCCCAACATTTAGCCAGTAATGATTCTACCCTTGTATGCCTCACTTTCTTCTCATCTCTTGTTACTTCTTCCTTTCTCTCATTTCTTGCTGCTTTCATTTCTTCTCTTTCTCTACCCCTCTATGTATGAGTGTAAGTATGTTCTGTCTAATAAACAATATCACAACTCATAGCCAGTGAAAACGTTTTAACTTTGCCATTAACATCATTCTACATCACTCATTATTATTTTTTAGCATGCACTTTTCTTATCTATCATCCCAAAATGTTGACATCATCTCTGACGTATAACCATTATTCCTGTTTTCTTTGTATTTCTTTCCTTTGCACTTGTTTTTGCTTTCCACGGGAGCTTTGTTTTTGTAACTTGGAGGTTAGGCTCTGAGCCCTTGGGCATTCTTACCTTATGTTTCATTTATTCCTCCTCCATCTTCTTCCCACATGCCCTCACTCTCAGTGGAGCCCCAAACCCTAAACTCCTAAGACAAGCAAACACACTTCTCAGGACTCTTGTCCATTGTAAGATATACTGATGTCCCTCTAACCAGGCAGAACAAGGAGAAGACCACTGTTAGCTGCTTATGTGGAGCCAGGATCTGCCAAATCACACACACTCAAGTCATTATGCCATAGGTACCAGTATGATTCCATCACAGTCCATGTAGGTACCAGTATGATTCCATCACAGTCCATGTAGGTACCAGTATGATTCCATCATAGTCCATGTAGGTGTAAATGACCTGAGATGTACCTCGCTGGACTACAGAGAGAGAGAGAGACATTATTGAGCTTTCAGACTATATGTCTCAAGCTGGTAAGAGTCTAGTGTTGAGACACATATCATCATCACCAATATGAACAAAAAAAAAGCATATATTACCATCACTGATACGAGCAAAAAAGAATGACGTCAACAAATGGCTATATTTCTTGTGTCATTCTAAGGAGATCCAATATTTCTCAGCTTGAGAGGACATGATTAGCAGACCACATTTTTTTTTGCCAAGGATGGTCTGCACTTCTCCCCTCTAGGCTTTTGAATACTGGTTTAAACTGTAGGCACCCCCTAGTGCCTTTCTTAGGCAATGCCAAATTGACAAACCTACCAACATAACAAACTCACCTAAACTGAACCTCAATGTGTTACTGCTAAATGCCAAGAGACTTACCTAAAAACTACACTCCCACAAAACCCCCCTCACACTCAAGAATATAGGCATCTGTGCAGCTAATGAGACATGGTATTAAACTGCAAAGAGTACCCCGGTAGTGCAAGGATTCAGTGCCTTCCACCAGCATCTGCACAGACAAAGACTAAAGGAGGAGGTGTCTCAATATACATCAATAACTAGCATACCACTAGGGTGATCAAACAGGATGACGTGCTGGAGTTCCTCCATGTGCAGATCACCATAGCCAAAATCCCACAGCATATCCTAGCCAGCTACAGAACACCCTCCATGTCCCAAAAAGCTAACAATGCATGCTTGGACCTACTGGAGGCACTTACCATCCAACCTAACACCCGATTCATGGAGACTTTAATTAAACCCTATAGAGTAGAAATCCTACACAGCCTTATACTTATAGGCACAGTGATTCCTGGACTTCATAAATACAAACACCTTTGACCAAACAGTGAAAACACACACTACAGGCTCCAACATACTAGACCTAATGTTTACAAAGATGGGAGAATGTTGCCCTCCTCCATCTCATCCTCCCTGGTAATGTCTTACCATAAAGTTGTCTCCTTTGAAATCAAAATCAATTCTGTAATCCCATTAAAATCAGTAACAGTTAGAAACTATTCCAAGACAAATAACCTTTTATTAAGAGAAGAATTGTCAAAATTCAATACCCTCCAAACCCACAGAACACAGCAGTCTATGATGAATTGCTTTCAGAAACTCTGTACAACCATATCAATGGCTGCTGTACCTACCAGACGTAAGCCCAGGACTAGCCCTAGAAACAAACCATCCTGCTGGTATCCCAAATTAAACAGAATATACAAGAAAAAGAAAACATTATGGCAAAAATCAGAAAGGGTAATTCCCATAAAGAAAGAAACTCTCAAATCAAAGTAAATAGGCAACTTAAGAGGACTAATTAGGTCAAGCAAAGACAACTTTGAGGTTAAGATAGCCTCTCAGGTGAAAGATAACTATAAGGTCTTCTGCAACTATTTCAGAAAACTCAAGGGCAGCCACAGCAATGTGCTAAACTGCTAGTTAATGGTGTCACATTCACTGAGCCTAGTGGTACAGTAAGCCTGTTAGCAGACAAATTCAGTTCCAGCTTTATCCACTTCTCACTGTCAACCATTTTATCAAACATTCCCTCAGATAAAACCCCTTCAGCTAGTACTAGGGAGCATGTACTGTCTGCGCTCACCAGAGCCAAGAACACAGCCTCAGTTCACTACAATAACATCCCAGTGTATCTCTTGAATTGTCTAAAATAGGACTTATCAAGATCCCTGGAGTCATTATTTAACTTTAGTCTTAAAACAGCCTTTGTGCCATGTGAATGGAGGACTATATCATTAGGGAGGACATTCAACAGATCTTGGAAACTACAGACCCATTAGTCTGACTACTCTTATTTGCAAAGTCATGGGAAGAATTATCATGGGAATTATCAACAAGGGAACAGGAGACGTCTGGACACTGGATCCATCCCAGTTTGGCTTTGTCAAGGGAAGGTCATGATTACTGAATCTGGTGGGCTTTTTTGGAAAGGTCATGAAGGCAGTGGATGAGGGAGAAAATCATGCATACTACCTACCTAGATATGGCTAAAGCATTTGATGCAATACGCCACTTGGGCATTATCAAAAAGCTTATGGAACTAGGTATAAACCCCTTTATAGATAGCTAGACAGTTCAGTGATAAGACCCAGGAGGTTAGAATCTGTGAGGTCACCTCCACAAAGAGGCCGGTAACCAATGGAGTCTTCCAGAGCTCTGTACTAGGCCCACTCCTTTTTTGTATATAGTTCTTGGATGTCAAAGCCACTGTCAGAGGCCTCTGGCTGACTGGATTTGCAGATGATTGTAAACTGGGAGCAGTAATTGAATCAACTCCAAGATGAAAACATCCTTCAGTAAGGTGTAATACAGAAAAACACTGGGTGCCAAAGCCATGGCTTAAAACTCAATATTGATAAATGCACTATAGTACCTTTGGGGAAGTTTACCACCCTGGGTAACTACATCATCAATAAAACATCCTTAAATGTTCATTCACTAGTCAAGGATCTGGGAAATCATACAGATAGTAACCTAGCCTTTGACTATCATATGTCCAGGGTAGTAAGAAAATTCTTCTATATTGCTCAACTTATAAGCCATGGCATTCCATCTCGGTCCAGAGAAGTCATCATACTACTGTACTCAACCCTCATCAAATCCATCATAAAGTATAATGCCCCCTTCAGTATGCAACTGACCAGACAGTATGCAACTGACTGTAATGTCCACAAAGGTTCCTTGCAAAAGAAATGCAGGGAGTAAACACAATGTCCTGTGTTGATAACCTCAAAGCCCTGTCTCTTAACCCAGTATCATACAGACTTCTGACAGATGATCTTTGCCTTGGCATATAGGGCATCTCTGGATCCTGTTTTGATGAACCCTTTCCATATTTGCAAAACAAACAGCATCAGAACTGCTAGATTAAATATTATATATAGCACAAGACCTTATACTTCCACCAGGAAAGAAAATCCTTAAAGAAATCACTTCAACTCTGATGAAATTCCTGTGGTACCCCAAAAGAAATAGAGTGGCATATTCTCATCATATCAGAAAATGTGAACAAGGGGGGGTTAAAATTCCCAGAGATTGAAACTTATATAAAGGCATCTACAATTAAAATAGTGATGAATTGGATAAATCCTAGATACTCTTCCAATTGGAAACAGTTACACTCCATTATACTAATGAAAATTGTTTATCAAAGAATGCTTTGGTAACTGACAAAGATAAGATGTGGCACTATTTAAGTTTAAATCTACAGTATAGGTCCATAGGTTAGTACTAGGCTAACTGCCCTTGCAAGCCATTTTAAGCCTAGCTAATTATCCTTTGTGAGACTCAAACCCTGCACCTTGTGCTTGTAAGGCAAACACCTTAACCATTAGGCCACCCTCCCAAC